>NC_062520.1:13232845-13385345 GCF_022655615.1 Tachysurus fulvidraco | reverse complement strand
TGCTGCTCTGAAAAGGCAGACTGGTCTCCAGTAGCCTGTGTGTTTGACCGCGGGTGGCTGTCTGTCTGCCTGAGACCTGCAGCAGCAATCTGTCTCCACTCAGCCCTACATGAATTTCCTCTGACATTCATTTAAAGAATGCCACTGCAGTGATTACAATCTTAAAAGTGGATGAGAGAGGGAGAGAGAGGGAGAGAATGTCTCTGCTCTGTTGTCCCTGTTGCTTTACTGTACTTCAGTGAAAAGCAGCAATTGCATTATAGATTATTCAAGTTCAACTAAAGGATGTTAAAATAGAGGTCAAGTTATTATTAAGTCATTATTAAGTTAGTAATTTGTTAGAATGGAAAGTAATTCTAGATTAGGTAGTGATAAGAAGTGTAATAGTCTGAGGTCTGAGTTAAAGGTCCAGTTTCTGCCATTTAAATGTAATTGTTTTATAGCATTTTAATAGTCTGGACTCGTGTCAGGAGAATAAGGTGCGTCAAGTGAAATTGGTTGCACTATAAAGCACAAGTCCTTATTTGTTTAAGCTATTGAAAGAGAAGCTTGTAAAAGATTTAGACTTTAAATGGTTCCACTGTATGCAGGATGTATTTTCTTGCTTTATTTAGCAGACCAACCATAAGCTGTTATCTTGCTCCAGTATACAACCAAAAATCCATCAGTTTAAATGTTAAATCATCAGACAGCACAATACTGCTGACTCCTTATGGACGACTCTGTACATGTATACTGAAAGCCAGACAGACAGTGATTAAATGTTATAATTAACAGACTGCTAATTTTACACTGGCTTTTACATGTCAACAGCTTTAGAGTGAACACAAGAAGACTAATGGCTTCCCTTTAACACAACACAACAGCAAAGTATTGCTTAGTGTTGATGGACTGGCCTTAATAAGTTGGGAGCCAGCGAGTGGTGTGAAAACTGAAGAATTATACACATGGAAGGGAACATAATGGCCTCTGTGTTGTAGTTTATTACTCACACCTCTACATTTCACTCAGAGAATATTCCATTGGTTAAACTGGAGATGGTTCTATAGGTCATACATGTTACAATACTGAACCCTAGTGGTTAAATCAGCATATTACACTTTATAGCATGATGATTAAGGTAAATAACAGGAAGATATTGTTTCATTTTTGTATGTTGGATATATAAGAAAAGGAAAGTTATAACAATAGCCATAACCAAATGTCTAATGGTTATGTATTTATGTTGGGGTCAGAGTTTGTAGTGACAGTTTAGAATGATAATGTATGGATTTATCATCATAGAAAAAGAGTTCCTTTTGCAGTAATAAATCTTCACTCATGTCCTTTGAAGCATAAAATGTACAGACATCAGTCAGGTTTTAATTAGAGCAGCGGATCACAAAACAGTCCTCAGGGTTCTCCGAAAAGGACCACAGATTTGCTTTATAGTTGTGTAGACCTCTGAAGAGCCTAAAGAGTGTTTTTTATTTTTTTTATTTTTTCAATGCACATTTTTGGCAGATGCTTGCAGATGAATATAATAACTTGTATGTATTAAGTTGTGAATTACACACAGTATTATGTATTATACTGTACAAAGTACACTTTCATGAAGATCTAGTAGCTCTAGATCAGAAACAGTATTATTTTTGTTAGCCAATATAGTCGAGTTTATATTGTGATCATTCATTATCACTTAATTGCCATTCCTTTTCTTCTCTATCTTCGTTATTATTATGTCTGTGTTCATGTCATGCCTTTTCTCTCCACGCAGCACCAGAGAGCACAGGTAGGTAGCGTCTGCACACAAGCCTCAGCAGGACTGGAATCTGCTGCATTTTCTGACCTGCATGAGTTTCCGCAGGGGATTTCTATCTCTCTTTTTTTTTTGCTTTAACGTGGAGCTTCTTATGCTGTCACTTAAAGTATGAGGAATGTTGTCTTGGAATACGATCAAGCTGCTTATAGATTTTATAAGCAAGATCTTTTTTTTAATCAAACATCAGCAAAAGAAGTCCACAAGGCTTTTGCTCGCTCATCACTTGGGTGTTTTACATGCACTGTTACAGCACCCTTTTGTTTGCTGAATTGTTTTTAATAGGTTGCAGCACTGGGTGGTTTATATATGTATATACTGTATGTGTGGCAGTCTGGAGAAAAACCAAACATCTATCCCTGTGGCTGATTTTTAACAAAAAACAAATCATCTTTCCTAGGCTACCTGCACATCATGTTGTGTAAGCAACCAGTTCAATGTAGTGGAACGAACAGTCATTCTGCCTAAAGACATCTAAATCCTTGCTAAAATTTCCTCAAACTGTGATAGCTACATGCAAAAAAAAACTAATCAATTTTGTTTGTAATGACACATCAGCTATCAAGATGTTTGAGATATACAGTATATCTGAACACATTTCGGTTCAGGAAAGCCTGTAGGATTCAGAACTTTTTATTTGTTCAAAACATCAAATTATTACCATATGAAGGGGTTTTTCCCAGGCCACCACACACATTATTAAAAGCACTGCTTGGTTTCCCTATGCATATATACCCAAAACAAGACTGTATATAAGAGTACAGCATAACGGTTTTGAGTAAAGAAGCAAAAAAACAGGGATAGAGGATTGTGTCAATATATCTTTAAATCCCTATAAGTCTACTAAATCATCTGTCAGTGTTGTAGGCAGCTGGTATGTTGGCAGGTGTGTCTCTATTAAACTCAAGGTTGCTTTCCTGCCCGGGGGGGGCATGCATTCCTGTTCCGTGTGTATTTAAGATTGATCCTCTGTTACTGAAAGGAGTAAAGACTAATGGAATAAAATGTTTCTTCAATATTAAGGGCTAGTCACCTTAATGAATGCATAATATGTTCATTGATGACTCTATGCTCTGTTTGCCCTTAGGCACAGCGTAATGTGACTGATCTGTATGAAGACCTGAGAGATGGACATAACTTGATCTCTCTGCTGGAGGTGCTCTCAGGAGAGACACTGGTGAGCCTCAATACCTGTATACGGTTTCTCTGTCTGCAGCCCAACACAACAACCAGTGCTAACTCTATACCCAGAATCACTTGTAACCAGATGTGAAGCTGAGCTACTCCTCAAACAAGCTTAGGCCAATTAAATCATTTTTTATCTATAATAAAATGCGTTTTCTTAATCGTTTGCAAACGTAAATTGATCTGGATCTACTGGGAGATCGTTGAAGAAACTTCATCTATGTTTTTTAAATCTATTTTTTTAATGTTTTTTTATTTATTCTCCAGAGATTTAACTGCTAATACAAATACCGAATCACACCCAAAACCAAGACACTGGGTTTCAGATGACTTTTGCAAACTTTTTGTTCTCTGCTGACTTTGATGCCATGCTTCAGTACTGCTTTTCCTCTTGGCTATAACACATTAACCTCACGGTCCACTCTATGCCTTTATCTCATTGAACTGTGTGGCACCTGTGTGACTCCTTCTCTTCCTTCTTTGCCTCCATTTCCTTCAATCCCTTCCTATCTCTGTGTGCTGACCTTTGACCTCTGCCCTGTGGGCTTTGCCTCCTCTCTTTTCACTGCTCTTGCTGGGGCTAGTCGAGGGAGAGGGACGTTGTGAGGAACTTGCGGTTGGTGAGTGGGTTTGTTATTTAGATTTTTTTCCTTTATGTGATAGCATGGGTGCATCAGTGGACAGAGATCTTACATGAGATCTTGTCAAAATGTTCAGGTGGCTTTAAAGATTTTTTTGAGTATAATGGAAAAATGCTTTAGTACTTTTAAGACTTGATTTAAAAACTAAATTACTGTTGATCAATTTAAAATGGATCATTTTGATGCCACATTTAATGAAACAACTTTTCCATATAAGAATATTTCAAATTCTTTTAAAATTTTTATAGTAAGATACATTTTTTCTGTAGGTTTACTTACTTCACCAGACCAGTATTTGTGTAAATGTCATTTAAAACAACATGAATGCTCTGAGTGCCACTAACAGGATTATTAGCTTGCCTATTGCATGAATTTTTGGCGCTTTTTCTTCTTCTGTTCGATCTGAACCTCGAGTTCATGTTTTGGGTGTGTAGCCAATGTGGCAGATGTATCAATCAATCAGTGTT
Organism: Tachysurus fulvidraco; assembly: GCF_022655615.1. NCBI lineage: Eukaryota > Metazoa > Chordata > Actinopteri > Siluriformes > Bagridae > Tachysurus > Tachysurus fulvidraco. The sequence goes on along the minus strand of NC_062520.1, from coordinate 13,381,254 downwards.
TGTCATTATGGTTATACTTATTACCGGTTGGCCTAAACTTCCATGAAAAGTTGCATTTGAATGCTCATTACTTTGTTGATCTTGACCTTGCCTTTAAGCATCCATTAGACGCCTTTATATCTCTGAGACAGAGTAAAACTCAACATTTGTTCAAACATGTCTTTCACATTTTATTGCATGTGAGTGTGGCTTATGGCTTCCATGTCTGTAAAAAAAGATGTAGTTTTTTTTGTCTCATGTCTGCCTTCCTCCATGTGCACTTTTCCTTTATTCTTTCAGCCTCGAGAAAAAGGACGCATGCGCTTCCATAAACTTCAGAATGTACAGATAGCACTGGATTTTCTCAAACACCGGCAGGTAAGACCTCTAAGCATCTACGCTTATAAAAATATAGATCTTTATAGTCTTCACAATGGTCGTAGTTAAATTTCTCATAAATCCTGCTGTTTGGTTTATCTCTGCCAATCCTAGGTCAAGTTGGTGAACATTAGGAATGATGACATCGCAGATGGAAACCCCAAGCTTACACTGGGGCTCATATGGACCATCATTCTTCACTTCCAGGTTTCCTCTTCTGTCAGTGTTAAGTTCCTTTACCATTTACCTTCGCCGCCTTTATCCTGTCCGGTCTGGGGAAAATCATTTGGAAGTCACTAATCCTTTCGGTGGTTTGGGTCATAACATCAAATAGCATTTCATCAATCATTTCCTTACACGACTTTCTTCTTGCTTTCCTAAGGAAGTGGGTAATCGTGGGTTTGGTTATTGGAATCAAACTAAAACTAATTATTATGGAAATGTGTAAAGTTAAGTAGACATGCCTTGAGAAGAAATTTTCCGTCCTAGGTTTTGTATGTTCTGTGTTCTGTGTCTGAACGCACTGATGCATAGATCTTTTTTTAGCTATTATCAATTACTAATGCAGTCAATAGCAGTATATGATATTTTTAGATACTATATTCAGTTTTACTATAAGAAAATAGCAAGAAAATTCTGTCAGCTATGGGAAAGATATTTTTGCCCAATGGTTCTGGGACCTGTTGACAAATTTCCCATCTTAATTCACTTTTCCAAGTCTTAGTCACAGATCCTTTGCTGCAGGGAGGGACAGTATGTGGGTGTGGAGGATGTATCAGGAGAACAGCTCTAGATGAAGACCGATAGCCTACATGAGGGAATTTCAGATGATTCATTTGTTATTGTCATGTAACAGGGGACATAACATTTAATCAGATATCTGTTCCCAGGCTGGAGCTTAGCCTTCACTATAATCTCATGACCCTTGGCTAAGTACACAGACATATTGTTAGATGACATTGCCTGTGTGATGCCATTGATTTGACATTAAAACCATTTTAGCTGATTTCTTTTTCCCGTTTACTGAAATTTTAATAGCTAATCCTTAGCCAAAATAGATCTCCCAACCGGTACTACCATATTATTTCGTTATCCAGTATCCCCAGTGCTTGGAATTTGACTTCCATTCAGGTGCATAACATAAAGGCCCGGAGGTTAATGGTAATTGCTGGAACATTGTGCAATGCATGCATGTATATGGTGTATTTTATTAAAATCATTCAATGATTTGCATGCTGGAAAAAAATAATACATTTTTGACATTTTCCTGTTCAAATGACACTTTTGTTAATTCACATGCATTTTTGGTACGTGATAGATTTCAGACATCCATGTCAATGGGCAGTCCGATGATATGTCAGCCAAGGAAAAGCTGCTCCTCTGGTCACAGCGTATGGTAGATGGATACCCAAATCTGCGCTGTGACAACTTCACCACCAGCTGGCGGGATGGCAAGCTCTTCAATGCTGTTATTCACAAACATAAGTAAGTGCTTTTGTGGTATTAAATTCGTTAGGCGAGGTGAAGCATAATTATTGTTTTTTTTCTTCATCAGTTCTTAATGAATCATACTGTATTATCAATTAAAGCAATACAATGTGACATAAGCAAAAAGCTGTCATTGGTATATTTATATAAGATCTGACTTGACTTGCGTCCACATTAAGTAGAATGCTCTATGAAAAGTGAATATTATTGCCCTCAGGCTGGCCAGCTATTGGAGGAGAAGTTTAACTACATGATGTGTATTAAATGTAGCACAATAGGACTTTTGCTGTCTTAGTAGAAAGATGAATTAGTTTATAAAACAGATTAGATTTGAAGGCAGTGAACATAGGTTTCATAGAATAACAAAAGCATGAATGTTATTTTAGAGATTACATGCAGCAAATGGCCTTTATTCTCCATAGATACAAAAAGAAGGAGTGGCTGAATGAACAGCAGTGAAAAAAGTGGTTTAATGATAGAGAGAGTTAAAGAGTTAAATGGTTTAGGGTGTGGTCCATGGGGCGTCTTTATAAAAGAAGAGTCAGTCATCCCCGTAGGGAAACTTTTTTGTGAAGCATTAACATGTACCTGCAAAGCTTGGGTACTGCCTTTTCAGAGCGAGAGCAAAAGCTTGTTGTTTTTGTCAGGTAGGAACAGTGCTACAGAAAGAGCGAGAGCATTTCTACCGCCATGTTTTCTTTCATTTTTCTTGGCACTGCTTTTGTGCCTGTTTTACTGACTGGATTACGTATTTCATTATTTGATTTTGTGCTTTTGGAGTTTTGGATATCTTTTTAAAAAAGGGTTTTGGGTAAGCCACATGGAATTACAGCTGCAAATTAGAAAGGAAAGACTGCTGTGAAGGCATTTGGGACTTGGTGATCCTAGAGCATAAAGACAGCGAGAGCAGCGCAACGCAACTTAAATTTTTCCTAGCAAGGAATTATTATTTGGATTGTTCTTGTGTTGAGAAATAATTCATAAAGAAATTGCCGTGCCTTGAAATATAACAGCTATGCTAAAGAAGCCCTGAACATTGTCTGCATTGGAGCAACATTTCTTCTCTAAGTGCTGATTCTAAAAGGCATGATGTTCAGTTTAAAGAAGAAGCTGACGCTTAAGAAGCGTAGGGCAAGCAGCAGCAGTAACTCGGTGAGTGATGCTGAAGACCGTGTGGTCATGGTGTGTGAGGAGATTCCCTCTGAGATCTCAGAAGACTCAGGTAGAGGCTCCCACAGTGCAGGAACTCGCTCCAGTCAAGGCTCCTCAACAGGCGATGCTGATAATGGCCACGGTTGGAGCTCTGGTAGCATCTTTCCCAAGCTTTCACTCAAGATGGAAGAAGGGAGCAATGGTTCTGTTTCTGTACCCAGCCCTGGAGATCACTATGCTGTCCGTTCCACTCTACACGTCAAAGAGTTATACTGGTCTGAACTCTCAATTTCACCTTTATTTCTCTATTCATTTAGACTGGATGTTATTTGTTTTTGTCAATACATTAAAGTAAGAGAATGTGCTGCATATGTGGTTACGATTTAAGGCTTCGAGTCATGTTTGGGTTTTCATTTGGGTAACTTTACTTTGTGTTGACGTGTACATTATTTTATATATATATAAATATATATATATATTAAAAATGTGTAAGAGTGACATGTTAGGAATGTCTGAGTGCCTCAGGTAGGCAGATGACAGATTTATGGGACAGGTGGTCCCTGAACGTGCAGCTCTTAATGTCCTGCTTTGTCCATACTGTACCAACACCATGAGGTTTCCTCTCTTGAAATATAATAACACACAATTTGAATTTGAATGAAATGTGTTAGTGTTATTGACAGTACTCTGTTTTCTTTTTCTTAAAGTGACTCCTTCAGTGTTTGCAGCAGCACAAATAACACAAATTCAATCATTTTTTCCTTTGGGATCAATAAAGTTTATTTTATCAAGTGACATTACTGCTAATGTAGTATCAGCATTAATTATTGACTAATCATGCACCAGTTCTCCACACACTCCTCATATTTAAGCAAGCTTCTTTGCATTCTTTCAGTCCCAGACTTATCGACATGGGAAAAGTGTACCGCCAGACCAACCTGGAGAACCTGGAGCAAGCCTTCACCGTGGCTGAGAAAGATCTCGGTGTCACACGTCTACTTGACCCAGAGGGTAATCTTTAAACTTGTTGTACACTTTTCTAACAGTTAGATATCATGCTTCTTAGTTTAAAATTTAGAATAATAATAATTTTAAAATCAAATTAGATGAATTCTTTCTTATTGCAGTACCTATAACGGCTAATTGCTCACATTGCACCCAGAATTCCAGAGGGTGTAATATTTTATCTATCTAATTTTCGACTTTAAATGAAGTAAAAATTGCAGATTGTATTAATTATTTTAGATTTCAGTATTACATGACATTGGAAGCAACTGTGACTATTATACTTCTGCATCAGCATAAATCTACAATTTGCTGTTTGGTTGTATATATATTTGCAAAATCTTTTAATTTGGATGATATGTTTTTAGATGTTGACGTGCCCCACCCTGATGAGAAGTCTATCATCACATACGTGTCCTCGCTCTATGATGCCATGCCTCGTTCACTCGATGCTCATGATGGTGTCAGAATAAGTGTGAGTTTTATGCCCATACTGTAACGGAAAGTCTAATTTAATAAAGTTAACTTTTTCCATTCCCATAAAAGGGAAAGTTGTGTTGTGGTGTGAGTTGTGTAGTGTGTCACTATTAGCATCCTTATTTTATAAATCTTGTCATTAACTTTGCAAAACAAAATAGAAGCTTAACATATGATATGTCTGTTACCTGAGCTCTGAAAGATTTTTGCCTCTTTACAGTACTCCATAGTTGTCCATCCCTTCATGTGTTTGTGGTCAGAGAGGACCAAGGCAGTTTAGACCCAATTAACGGAGTGTGACATGTGTTAGTGTGACCAAAAGGGTGCTGTGGCTGTTGTAAAGAATCTGTGTGTGTGTGTGCAGGAGCTAGAGCTGCGCTGGAAGGAGTACTATGAAATGATCACCATTCTTCTTCAGTGGATCAGACACCATGTTGTGATCTTCGAGGATAGGAAGTTCCCCGCCAGCTACGAAGAAATTGAGGTGAGTTTATACATGTACACACACAGAGAGAGAGAGAGAGATAGAGAGAGAGAGAGATTCTAGTGTCTTGTGATAAAAACAATAGTCAGAATTGAATTCCCAATGAGAATTGCTTATGCATGTTAGTCATTGCTGTGACTGACGGAGTGAGTCATGTTATTCAATAGTACTTTAAACAATGCAGGTTTGTGCTCTTGCATGCTCCACTGTAAGTGTTCTGTGATCCTCCCTTTTAAGGGTGTGGCATTTCTCTGGTTAAAAAATATTCGACATAACCTCTAGGCAGGCTTCTTTTCTCCAAATCGGAGAAAGAATCAGTGCCACTCCCTGTTGCATAAGTAACTGTGTAGCTGACATCTCTAAAAAACACACTCAGTGCTTTTTATTTACCTGCTCTCTATCGCTTATCTGCTGTAAGGCTTATGAATACATCTTCTACATTTATTTATTCATTCTAGCTGATACTTTTATGCCACATTGGACGAATAGTTGGGGCAGAATAAAGACATTTAGCTGGTAAATGAGCTAGAATTCAGTTGCACCTGGAACATAATGTGTTGTTATACTTTGTGAATTAAAAATTTAGTTTTAACCTGTGCCTTATATTTGAGCTACCTATTTATTTATTATTTTCGTTATTTGTGTATTTGTTTGTTTATTAAGTATAGGACGGACAATGCGAATGTGAATTTTAACAGTAAAGTTTTATAGATCGTTTTGATTTCCAGTTTATAGCAAAAGAAACTGAATTCTCTACCTCTTTAGTAACCACAGTAAGGTGAGGATTGGCTTAGAGCAGTGTCTACCTGACACCAGGCTGACTCATTTCTTAATCTTTTGTGCATTCAGAAAATAGAAAACAGCTTTTTAAAGTCTAATACAGATAGGATTAGTGCCCTAGTTACATAACTCTTATTATACATGGGAAATAAATGTTTTGTTTGCTGAATTACAGATCCTGTGGCGTCAGATTTTGAGGTTCAAAGAATCTGAACTTCCAGACAAAGAGTCAGAAAAGGAGCGTTCTAAACAAATTTATCAATCCTTTGAGGTTTGTGTCATCTTTCCAAATGTTATCTGACAAATGCATAGTATCAGATTTTTATGCATTGCTGTGCTAAATATTTTGCTGTTAGTAATATATGCTATACCTGAACAGAGTGCCGTGCAGAGTGGTCAGATCAAAGTGCCCCCTGGTTACCACCCTATTGACGTCGAGAAGGAATGGGGCAGACTTTATGTGTCCATCCTAGAAAGAGAGCGACTGCTTAGAACTGAGTTTGAGAGGTGAGAGACAGCTTGAACCTTACATAAAGATAGTGTGTCTGATTGTTCAGCTTGTACTATGTGTGTATATGTATCTTTTTCAGCTTGTATAGATGAGACTTCATTATAGTTCTGTGTGGTGGGATTGATTTGTGAACATCTTAAATCTTTGTCTCAGAGTCTGCAACTCTTCTACTACATACATTAGTCTATTTCATTTGAAAGATAATATTCTTATTTGGAAAATGCAGGTATTTGTCATACTACGAAAATGAAAAACAGATAATGTGGTAACTTTAATTTGCCCTGGACAAAGGTATGATAAAGATTTTACATTAAGGAGATTGATAACTGGATCAGCTCATAAGGTAGGGATCATTTATGTGGAAATAGATTCTGGATAGGTTTGGTCCGCTGTCACAAGGCTTGAGAATGAGTGAGTAATGTAGCTCACAGCAAAGCTCCTTTCATAACAGAACATTATGGAATGGCTGAGTAGGCACTCCAGACACTTAGCTCAGTCCTGTTCGCAGTTTGGTGCTGCTGAATCCTTTAAACAAGACAAGACTATGAGAGACGAATGTTGGACTGGTGTCTGTCAGTGTGGATAAAGAGGTTTTTGAGACTTTCTGATGGCATTTGTGACAGATCCACATGGGTTAGAATATTTGCTTCAACCAGGGAAGCTGTAAGTGTTTTCTGACGTTTCGTTTATATTATAGTGCGATGTAATTGTGCATTCCTGGCCTGTGGTGTTTTTTTTTTTTTTGACATTTGAAATTTCTTATTGTCTGTTTGGTCAATGTATTATTTATTATTAATCTATAAACGGAATCACTGATTTGCTAAATCGTGAAATATTTTCTGTGATCCAGGTTAGAGCGTCTCCAGCGGATCGTTAGTAAGGTGCAGATGGAGTCTGGTTTGTGTGAGGAGCAGCTGAACCAGACGGAGAATCTTCTACAGTCGGTGAGTGAATATTACTAGAAACTCATATTAGATTGCTTGTGCTTCTGACTCTCTCTCTGTGTAGTCCTGCTACATCTAAGACACAGTTTTCATTAAGAGTGCATTTGCTCATATTCTTCTGTAGGATATCCGACTGTTAAATGCAGGCAAATCAGCCCAGAACGCACTTGAGGTTGACAGAGGCTTAGACAAGTCTGAGGGCTCGATCCGTCTCCTCTTCAACGATGTCCAGTTTCTCAAAGACTCGCGCCACCTACAGGCTGAACAGATGTACCGCAGGTGTGACAATAGTTTAAATTAGTTTGTGTTATATTTAATAAGGATTGTTTCGTTCGTATTAAATAAGGAAATTAAAAGATAACACTGAGATTTCTTCACATAGGGTTTACCGTCTTCATGAGCGTCTGGTGAATCTGCGCAGTGATTATAATTTGAGACTCAAGGCAGCCCCTAGTATGCGCCCTCAGGCCCCGCTGGATGATGTGACTCTGCGCTATGCCCAAGATCTGCTGGCATGGGTGGAAGAGAACCAACGCAGGATTGAAACTGCAGAGTGGGGCTCGGACCTGCCCACTGTGGAGTCCCAACTGGGTAGCCATAGGGGCCTTCATCAAACAGTGGAGGACTTTAAGGCCAAGATAGAGCGTGCACGAACTGATGAGGTAATATATCAATAGTTAATAAAAATAAACATTTGTTTAATATTACTTTGGCAGAAATATCGAATGCAAAGGGAGTGTGACAGTGTAAAAGTGTAAAAGACTCTTTTTCACTATTCTTTATCTGTATGAACAACAAAAGTAGGTTGTCTCTGTGCTGCATAGAGTTAGAGACACTTCCCAAAATCAATTTTCAACAAGTTGCATAACTGATCTCACCAAGATACTGTAGAATTGTACCTTAGGAAAACTGTTGCTCTAATAATAAAGACTGCCTTGTGCTTTATGCCTGGACGATAAGTTCATACTGAACATTCTTTCAACTGAACATTTATATATTTGTCTGTTATGTTTTTGTCACTTTTAATAAATAAATGTTATTTTTCATAGAAGAAATTAAAATACTTTTAGTAAAAAAAAAGGTTTCATAATTTTAAATTTGTTATTATTTCTAAACATTTTCATGCATTGCTGGCAGTTTGTGAGTAAATCCAATAATCAGCAATACCTCATTACCTACTGTACCTATTGTAGAAATAGTTTCATATCATACTGGCATTTTGGCATTTTTTTTTCCATCCCTGCTTTTAAACAAAAGTAATTCTGCCTTAGTCATCTTCTGGTGTATTCATATTTTTTTAAAACTGCTTTGTGTTTATTGTTAAAACAAAATTTAAAAAAATATATATTTAATTGAGTTTCGGAGGGAGAAGTAACGATGTAAGAAGTGAAGAAAAAGGAGATATTGAAGTCACTTGTCAGCTTGCTCTTAGTTTTTTACACTGGTCTTACATCTGTCTGTAATAGTTGGTGCTTCCTCTCATACAAAGGTCATGACTCTTATATCTCTTGTGTATAGGCATGAAAGATTATAATACACAGAGTTATACTTACATTTTATAATGCAAAATGCAGAATAAAAACTAATAAAAGAGAATACTAGGAATTTGTGTGCTCATTAAATGCATGTGATAAGGACAGTCTGCAGTAGACTGCAGTAGTAAAATATAGTTTCATATTTTTATATATATATTTCAGCATGTGTTACTGTATGTTTCAGAGTCAGCTGTCTCCTGCCAGCAAGAGTACCTATAGAGAATATCTGGCCAAACTGGACCTTCAGTATGCTAAGCTCTTGGTGAGTATTGTTCTTTAAGTCACCCTCCATATTATTGTTCCTTTACAGAAACTGTCAATGACGTGATTGTGTTTGTATTCAGAACTCATCTAAGTCTCGCCTGAGGCACCTTGATCAGCTCCATGCTTTCGTCAGTGCTGCCACTAAAGAGCTCATGTGGCTCAATGATAAGGAGGAGGAGGAGGTCAACTTTGACTGGAGTGACCGTAACACTAACATGACAGCAAAGAAAGAGAACTACTCTGTAAGACAGACATATTCAATTCCTTAAATGACATTTATAGTTGGCTTGATTTTGTTTTGAATCATAACACATTGGTTGTGTTTCAGGGACTGATGCGGGAGCTGGAGCTTCGGGAGAAGAAGATCAGTGACATCCAAACCAGTGGAGAAAGACTCATTAAGGATGGTCACCCAGGCAGGAAGACTGTTGAGGTAGTTTTGCTTGGCTAAGATATTCTTCATTTGTTTTTGTTTTTTGTGTGTGTATGTGTGTGCGTTTCATCCATGCTCATTCTTTCTCCCAGGCTTTTACTGCAGCCCTGCAGACCCAGTGGAGTTGGATTCTTCAGCTTTGCTGCTGTATTGAGGCTCATCTCAAAGAGAACACTGCATACTATCAGGTCAGTCAACCGAGTACTTATTTATTTATGACACCCTGGTATTTAGGAGAGGACACATGCTTCTGAGACTGATTTAAATTTATGCCAGGTTCTTCAGAAAGTCTCTTAAAACATAAAACACAGTTTCTCCTGAATCATTGTAAGACGAGGTTGAGTTAACTCTTTCCCCTTCATCTAACCTGTTTTTATCAGTTCTTTGCTGATGTCAAAGAGGCAGACGAGAAGATGAAGAAGATGCAAGACAACATGAAGAAGAAGTACACATGTGATCGCTCTACCACCTCCACTCGTCTGGAGGACTTGCTACAGGACGCTCTGGTTGGTATTTCCTGTATCTTAAGTGTCATGTTGTGTACAGGGTTTAACAAGTAGAGATTCTTACACTGTGTCATTTCTGTCAGGATGAGAAGGAGCAGCTGAACGAGTTTAAAACTCACATGGCTAGCCTCAACAGGAGAGCTAAGAGCATCATCCAGCTTAAACCTCGCAATCCCACCACCCCCATCAAAGGCAAGCTGCCAATCCAGGCAGTGTGTGACTTTAAACAGATGGAGGTTAGTTAAAGCACCTGCACCCTTATCAACTCACGTATCCCTCTACTTCATGCTCAGCCTTTTTCTTTTTTGTTTCTCAACAGATCACAATGCACAAAGGAGAAGAGTGTGCACTTCTCAACAACTCACAGCCTTATAAATGGAAGGTCCTAAACCAGTCAGGCAATGAGGCTGCCGTACCTTCTGTGTGCTTTATTGTACCACCAGTGAACAAAGAGGCTGTTGAGAGTGTGTCCAAGTAAGGATTCATTATTTCACATTCAGAATCATTTTCAGAAAAGATCAAGTTAGGCAGAAAGCTAGGATTAAGGCAAGATATGTAAAACAATAGATATCGATCTTTGCTAGGTGATTTCAATGCTTTTTGTATCAGGAAAGTTCCCTAAATTCTAATCATCATTTAAATATATGCAAATAAGTCTTATATTTTTATATATAGGCATATACTTTGTCTAATAGAATATGCTTATATTTTCACACCCAACAAAATCAATATAACAAAAACGAAATCTAGGCAATGGGTATGATGTTAAAATGAAAATGATTATTTTACTAAGGATTAAGGATCTATAATATTGTATATTTCTGCACTCTGTACCATTTAGTCTGGACGCTGGTCTCCAGCAGACAACAATTCTGTGGCAGAGACTGCATGGTGATATGAAGAGCCTGCTTTCCTGGCAGTACCTGATGAGGGACATCCAGCTTATTCGCTCATGGAACATCTCCATAGTCAGTTCTCGCACAGTTTATTTAATTTCACTGTATTCCACAAACTTATCTAATGCATATTAGGAACTGTAGGACCTGCAGTTTTAGTAAATTTAGCACATTTATTTCATATGGGGATTTGCTTTTTGAGACTAAAGGGTTTTACTGTTATTGGATGACCCTTAAAATAGAGCACCTTCATGATAAGATTAAAATTCCCCTCAGAGTATTATTAACATACACACATACATATTAAATTGTTTACTGAATTACAGAGTGCTCTTGCTAAGTTATTGGGTTTTGGAAAAATGCTTTGACCTTTGACAAAAAAAAAAGGCTTTGCCTTAAAGCTTCTTTAATTTAAGGGTGAAAGCAGGTTCTTGCTGTTAAGCACTATGTGGACCGGACTAGTTTTACGTGGGGACGTGGGGGTAAAGTAATTATTACCAGAGCTTCTCTGTGATTTTAGTCCCGTCCGAATGTGCCATCTCGGTAATCTTTACGGACAATGTCAGTAAAGATTACGGCGAATTTTACCTTCTGTAAAAAGGTCCGGAAAAATTACCTCAGGTAATACTAATCCCGTCCGAAAAGACCCGCTGTAATTATGTACGGTATAATTCCGTCATATTCTGTTTAAAAGTAGTTTTTGGCGCATTTTGCAAGCATGGAGGTGCTTGAAACAGGAAGCAACGTCATACGCACATGACGACAAGGAGGTTACTGTGGTGCGTAAAGTGAGTTACCCCTCCCACTTCTGCTAGTTTTACTGAGGTGTCTTGTCCCGTGCGAATTGGCCAATTAATATTACAGACGTCCTGAGGTAAAATTGCATTACTCCACGTCCCCACGTAAAACTAGTCCCGTCCGAATAAAGCGAGAACTATTCAACAGCATATTATGCAACTAACAATGAAAAAGATGTGGAGTATCCCAACTTTACAATACTTTGTCTTTTTGGTTAATGTGATTGTTTTGTAGCTGAAAACCATGAAGGTGGATGAATATCGGCAGATTTTGAGGAATCTAGAGCTTCACTACCAGGATTTCTTGAGAGACACTAAGAACTCTCAGCTCTTCAGCCCAGATGAGCGCATGCTGACTGAGCAAGACTACAAGAAGACAACACAACACTATGAGGAACTGCTCCGAACAATGGAGAAAGGTGAGCCCAACTCTCCATGCCTGCTAGCCTGTAAATCTGTTTTTATCGAAGTCCAACACCAGCTAAAAGAATTAATGGAAGAAACAATGGTATTAGTTTGTACTGCGTGGTAACTGTGAAATTCACCTTGCAGGACGGCTTATCAGAGCAAAGGGTGAGTTGCATCCAGGTAGATGTAGGATGCTTTTATAGGATGTGATGAAAATTTTCATCAGCTACAAGATGAAGCTCTAAACCAGATGCTTGCTTTTGTACTGTGCTAAATATCGAGATTAAGCGAGTGAACGCATGGTTTGTGTTTCTTTTTTACGTTGAGAAATTTGTGCTTCTCATGATTTTTTGCTGAAAAATGTCTTAATGATCACAGTAAAGGAAAAATTTTTAAGCCAAAAACCAGGTGTAGTAAAATTTCTAAAGCCAGTATGTGTTTTGGTTCAGTGCTTATGGCACGCATGTTGGATGGTGCACACAATGCTACATTGGGGAAACTGTGGAAAGTCTGAAGGGTAAAGTAGAAAATCTTGTGGGTGAAAAATTGTGCAGTGTATGTATTAAATTTTTCATTGTATGTAACATAACAAATGAATGAAATTGAATGAATGAAATAGCTGAATGAAATTGAATGAATGTTTTTCAGCCTCAGCTTTGTAATTTATCTCAATTTTTTTTTTATCTCTCTTGGCCCAAACTGTTATGATAGAACTACTAATTAACTGTTAACCTGAGTTATCCGTTTAGCTTCCCATCAAAATAAGGTGGTACGTTTGGTTAGAAGGTACCACACTGTTAACTCTCAGTGTACAGTAATTTCAGTGCATATTCAGGGCTTTTTATTTGCACCAATTTACCCATTATGCTGTTTGCTGATCTGTGATAATTATTCTATCCTTCCTACAGGTGACCAGGATGAGTCAGTGTGTAAGACCTACATCACACAGGTCAGAGACTTGCGTTTGAAAATTGAGGACTGTGAATCTCGCACAGTGGCCCGCATTCGCCAGCCAGTGGAAAAAGATCCACTGAAAGACTGCCTCCAAAAGGCCACAGACCAGAAAGTAAGACCCGTGAACTCTAAACTTTATGTATTTATTTATAATTTATATCAGATAACCATCAGCATATGTATTTTGCTCTTGCAGAAACTGCATGTGGAGCTGGATGGCATTAAGCAGAACCTGGATAAGGTGGCTCGGAAAGCAGAAGAGGTACTCGCCTCTCCTGAGCAGACCAGCACTCCAGTCCTCCGCTCTGAGTTAGACATCACACTGCAGAAGATGGACCATACTCATTGCTTGTCTTCAGTCTACCTCGAGAAGTAATAAGAACCTACTGTATCTTTCAATTGTTCTGGGATTTTTTCATTCATTAATAAAAGCTGTTTCATAAATGAGGATATTTACTAGCACAATTGTTATCCTAGGCTAAAGACAATCGAACTAGTGATTCGCAATACACAAGGGGCCGAGGACATTCTCAGAAAGTACGAAGATGAACTCCGCAAGGTTTACACCGTCCCAACAGATACCACAGAAGTGGAGACCTACCGTACTGAACTCAAGGTGACTGCAATGTCAATGTCACAGATGAGATCACAAAATGTCTTTGTCCTTTCTCTAATGCACTTACAAACTGCCTGTTACATTTAGTTTTGAAAGTTTAGGTTTAATTAAAAAATATATATATTTTTTTTACATGTATATGATATTTTATTTATGAAGGCACACAAGTATATAATCAAATATGATATATATATATAATAATAATATTAATAAGAATATTTCATCTTAAACATTTTTAATGAGAGGAACAAATTGCTAATCTGTCCAGTTGTTTAGTCAGATTTTTATTTATTTATTTATTTAACCCTAACCCTTTATTAATTTTGTTTACACAAAGCATTTTTTGAAAATATATTTTTTAGTTATCCTGAATTTATTATACATTTATGATGCATTTATTACTTTTTATGGACCTCTAGGAATCTAGGAAGTCTGTAAATAGTCCTACAAACTCACATGGCAACATTCATGTGAGCCAGTTATATCTTATACAGTATTTGAGATGATTGAGTAAAGAACTCCATGGCACACAGCCAGAAATAGGGCAGCTCTATCAGAGCCATCATTGTATAAATGTGCATGTTTCTTATATTTATCCCTGTTGTTTACAGAAAATGCGCAGTGAGGCAGAGGGCAAACAGCCTGTCTTTGATGCTCTTGAGGGAGAGCTGTCTAAGGCCACTGCCGTGAGTGAGCGCATGGCCCAGGTGCACAGGGAGAGGGATGTTGAGCTTGATCACTACAAGCAGCAACTGTCCAACCTACAGGAGCGCTGGCATGCCATTTTTACCCAGGTTGACCTCCGACAGCGCGAACTGGAGCAACTGGGGAGGCAGCTGGGATATTACCGTGAAAGCTATGACTGGCTTATTCACTGGATCACAGATGCAAGACAAAGACAGGAGAAAATCCAGGCCACACCCATTGGTAACAGCAAGACCCTGAAAGAACAACTGGTTCAAGAAAAGGTGCCATTTCACACTTCATTGCTTATTTAAGAAAAAAACAAAAAAAAATATCATGGAATTGTAGCATATAAATCTAATAAAATATATTTCTTATTAAGGGTTTGGTTGATATCATGAGGGAAAATTCATTTATTTGAGAGAATAAAGGCTGTGAATTTCTTCTTTACAGAAACTTTTGGAGGAGATTGAGAAAAACAAAGAGAAATGTGACGAATGCCATAAATATGCTAAGGCATATATCGACACTATTAAGGTGAATGCATGTTTGTATGAGTTGTTATTCAAATCATGCTTTGTTCATATAGTATATTAACAAACTATCTGTCTATTTCAGGACTATGAACTTCAGCTGGTTGCTTACAAAGCACAGGTAGAACCCCTGACTTCACCATTAAAGAAGACCAAGATGGAGTCTGCCTCTGATACCATCATTCAGGAGGTGAGTACATTTTTACAATTGCTGCCTTTATTGTCTTCTTTATGATATTTCAATCTTTTTAGATAATTATTTGTTTTTTAAAAGACCCTTTGTGTATACTGACACTTCAAACACTATATTGAACATTTTTTTCCTCCCTAATTAGTATGTAACTCTGAGGACTCGCTATAGTGAGTTGCTGACCTTGACCAGCCAGTACATCAAGTTCATCACAAACACACAGAGTCGCCTAGAGGACGAGGAGGTGCGTGATTTGTTAAAGAAACTTACCAAACAAAAACAACACACTAACCCTAACTGTCTAGCAACTTACTCACCACCAAAACTTCATGTATTAACGTGTGGATGACTGGACGTTTGGAATTATTCGGTGTTGAGGAAAGAAATATCAGAAGAATATAAAAAGAACTCAACCATCTCAGCTAATTTTTTTGAAGAGTTGAAAGAGCCAGAATATAAAATAATGCTTTACATGCATCATGTCAAATTTACAGATTTAAACATACCTTAGATCTTTGGTGAGCAATGCCAGGGCAAAAAAAATGATACTCAATACAAATGCTAATAATTAGCTAATAAATTACATCAATACAATATAAAATTTTCACATTACATCTATGTCATATCCCCAAACCATACATAAAAGTCATTCAGTGGGTATAAAGACTTTTCCTTTATACTTTTCTTCTTTTACACTACTTTCTCTCAGTCAAAGCCTGAAGATTCTTACCTTTCACTGAATAACAAACTTCTGTCCCCATTTCTTAACCCTAATCTTTTTATTTCTTTGCTTCTCTTAACTGCTTGCCAGAGCTTTGTCATGATGATTGCTTATCTTGCTTGGGCACTAAAGAGGTAAAGATTTCTCTTTGCTCATGTCTTATGGGTTTTTTCACCTTTTATTCTCTAAAACCTGATTATGCATCATTCATTTTTTTAGCTAAAATTATCCAATTCTCACTTTTACGTCTGCTCCCAGTAACATTATCTGTTAAAATACAGTGTAATCTGCACAGTCTGAATTGTCAGGCACAAAATATTGTTGCTAACTTACATACTGAATTACATATTTAGCATATGATTCAGTGAGAATTAGATATATTATAATTCTGTCTCAAATATGCAATTTTTTGCTTTTGCTGGCTGCTTTAGAAATGAGTTTAGCTGAGCTAAACACAATGTCCTGAATACTGTCCTTTCTGTCGTTTACACAGTATAAACATTTCCTACCTATTCTTACATTTTTAATTTACCTTTAATACCTTTTCAGCAGTAGTCCCATGTGTCCTTTTCTATTTCTCTTCTGTTTACTCTATTCTCTTTACATTAACTGCATATACATTTCACATTCGTTATCATTTTTATACCATGACACATTTTCTCAATTCTGATTGGTCAGAGGTTATTCACTCAACAGTGTAACAAGGCAAATGATATTGTGTATATTAATGCACACATTAATTTACTTCAATTGTTTTTATACTATACTAATTTACAGGATGGTGAATATCATATTAATACATGTCACATAATTTAAAAATGAACAAATTTTATTTTGATATTTAACACAGAAATATATATAAAAACTCACTATTAACTTCACTATTGTGGTGAAGATCTTGGTGAGAAGACGTTTATTTAACATTCGGACTTTACTGATAGCATTTGGTAACTGTCAGTAACCAAATAGGAAAAGCTAGTGTCTTAACTTTAAGGAAGAGGAAAAAAGAGAGAGGATAGTGAGCGACCAATGGCCACTGTTTACAGCAACTAATACACAAGTTGGGAGATTAAGGTGTTGGCTTTGTGATAAAGGTGTTGGTCTCCCAACTGGAAGGTTGTCAATTTGAATCCCAGGAATATTACACTGCCAATAAGCTTGCTCATGTGCCCCTGAGCAAGGCCATTAATTTTCAATTTCTCAGGTGTATAAAATGAGGTAAAATGTAAGTTACTTTGGATAAGGGTGTCTGCCAAATGCTGTATATGTAAAGGTTGAATTAGAGACTAAAAGGTTTCATGAATATTCCACTATAAAAATATTACATTCATAGTATCAGAATAAACAATTCAGTGTTTATATTAGTAATTAAATATATCAACATTGCCATGGTATAAGATTAATAGAACACACTGGGGTGTGCTTTTCTAGAAAAATGAACAATTGCAATAATCAGTTGATTATTTTCTTCCTTATTTTCTGACAGTAATCCCTGCCATACTATAAGTGAAAATCTTTAAAGATTATTTTAAAATGTGTTTTGTCTTTATACAGATTAATTATGTCACCTTGTCTATGAATGTACAGTTCTAGCCTCATCACTGTATTTACATTTCAAGCTTTACTGACGATTTTAGTAGCCATTTGACAGCTTAAAATGAGCCAGTGCACCAGTCGCATGATATTGCTGTTGAAGTGATTGTTGCTGTGAATGAAGTGTCTGCTGCCTTCGTACATTACTTATAACACATTGCCATGCATTAATTGTTTGTTTTTGATTTGAGAAATCCTACCTTAACATTTGTCATGTGTGCATATTTCTTTGTGCTCGAAAATAACCTTAACCTTAATCATAACTCCCTGTCATGCTTGCTCATAATCATAATTTTCTTTACCATTTGCTTCCACTAATACAGAAAGCTGCTGAGAAACTTAAAGAGGAGGACAGGAAAAAAATGGCTGATATGCAAGCTGAGTTAGAGAAACAGAAGCAGCTAGCTGAAGCACATAAACAAGCTGTTGCCAAATCAGAGAAAGAGGCAAAGGAGCTCAAAGTCATGATGGAAGAAGAAGTTAGAAAGAGAGAGGTTGTTTCTGTGGATGCTGAGAGCCAAAAGCAAAATATTCAGCAAGAGTTGCATGAGCTCAAAATAATGTCAGAACAGCAGATCAAATTAAAAAGTCAGCTGGTGGAAGATGCTCATCAGAGTCGATCCAAAATAGAGGAGGAGATACGTATCATCAGACTTCAACTTGAAATGACATTAAAGCAGAAATCCACTGCAGAGGCAGAATTGCAAAAGCTAAAGGACAATGCAGCAGAGGCAGAACGACTCCGTAAAGCAGCTCAGGAGGAGGCTGAGAAACTCCGCAAACAGGTCACTGAAGAAACTCAGAAAAAACGTGAGGCAGAGGAGAAGCTAAAGCTTAAGACCGATGCCGAAATTGAGGCTTCTAAGCAGAAGCAAAAAGCCTTAAAGGACCTTGAACAGCTCAGGATGCATGCAGAAGAGGTGGAGAGATGCAGGAAACAGGCTGAGTTGGAAAAAGAACGACAGATCGTGCTTGCTCATGAAGCAGCACAGAAAAGTTCAGCTGCTGACCAAGAGCGCAAGCGCATGTCATATGTTGAAAAGACATCGAAACTTGAAGAATCACTTAAAGAAAAGCATGGAACTGTCATTCAGCTGCAAGAGGAAGCTGAACGCCTCAAAAAGCAATCTGAGGATGCAGATAAGGCAAGAGTGGAATCTGAAAAAGAGCTAGAAAAATGGAGGCAAAAAGCCAATGAGGCCCTTCGCCTAAGGCTCCAGGCTGAAGAGGAAGCCCACAAGAAATCTCTTGCCCAGGAAGAAGCAGAGAAGCAGAAAGAAGAGGCTGACCGTGAAGCAAAGAAGCGGGCCAAAGCTGAGGAGTCTGCCCTGAAGCAGAAAGAAATGGCAGAACAAGAACTGGAGAGACAGAGGAAACTGGCTGAAGGTACAGCTCAGCAGAAGCTCTCTGCTGAACAGGAGCTCATCCGTTTAAAGTCTGACTTTGAGCATGCAGAGCAGCAGAGATCCCTGCTTGAGGATGAGCTTTACCGCTTAAAGAATGAGGTAAATGCTGCTGTGCAACAGCGGAAACAGCTTGAGGATGAACTGGCCAAGGTAAGAAGTGAAATGGACATACTTCTACAGCTTAAAGCCAGAGCTGAGAAAGAAAGTATGTCTAACATTGCAGAGCGAAAAGAGCTTCTTGAAGCTGAAGCTGCTAAAATGAGGGAACTTGCAGAAGAAGCAGCTAAACTTCGTGCGATCGCCGAAGAGGCTAAAAGGCAGAGACAGGTAGCCGAGGAGGAAGCAGCCAGACAAAGAGCAGAAGCTGAAAGAATACTGAAAGAAAAACTTGCAGCTATCAACGAGGCTACCTGCCTAAAAACAGAAGCAGAGATCGCACTCAAAGAGAAAGAGGCAGAAAATGAGCGTCTGCGAAGGAAAGCTGAAGATGAGGCATACCAAAGGAAAGCTCTTGAAGATCAAGCAAGCCAGCACAAGCAAGACATTGCGGAGAAACTACAACATCTCAAGAAATCTTCTGATATGGAATTAGAGAGACAGAAAGGAATTGTAGATGAAACCATCAAACAGAAACGAGTTGTTGAAGAGGAGATCCGTATCTTAAAACTTAATTTTGAGAAGGCATCATCGGGTAAGCTTGATTTGGAACTTGAATTAAACAAACTAAAGAATATCGCAGACGAAACCCAACAGAGTAGGTTGCGGGCCGAAGATGAAGCCGAAAAACTTCGAAAGCTTGCCTTGGAGGAAGAAAACAGAAGAAGGGAAGCTGAAGAAAAAGTTAAAAAGATTGCTGCTGCAGAGGCAGAGGCAGCTCGACAGCGGCAGGCTGCGCAAGAAGAGTTGGAGCGTCTCAAAAAGAAGGTAGAAGAGGCCAAAAAGCAGAGGGAAGAAGCTGATAAAGAAGCTGAGAAACACATTGTTGCAGCAAACGCAGCAGTGCAGAGATGTAATGTTGCTGAACAGCAAGCCCAGAGTGTCCTTTTGCAGCAAAAGGAAGACAATCTTGTACAAGTGAAACTAAAGGAAGAGTATGAGAAAGCTAAAAAGCTTGCTGAAGAAGCAAATAGGGCCAAAGAAAGGGCAGAAAAAGAGGCAGCGCTTCTTCACCAAAAAGCAGAAGAGGCAGAGCTTCAGAGGCAAGCTGCTGAAGCTGAAGCTGCCAGCCGAACCGAAGCACAGAAGGATGCTGAGAGAATGAGAAAAGAGGCTGAGTTAGAAGCAGCCAAGCATGCTCAAGCAGAAGCTGCTGCACAGAAACAGAAACAACAAGCTGATGCAGAAATGGCGAAGCAGAAATTGCTGGCGGAGCAAACCCTTAAGCAGAAGTCTCAGGTTGAGCAAGAGCTTATTAAGGTGAAACTGCAGTTGGATGAAACTGACAAACAGAAATCCCTCCTCGATGATGAGCTTCATCGCCTTAAGGATGAGGTTAGTGATGCTGTTAAACAAAAGGCCCAAGTAGAGGACGAGCTATTCAAGGTTAAAATTCAAATGGAGGAGCTTGTTAAGCTCAAGCTCAGAATAGAAGCGGAGAATCAACGTCTAATCAGAAAGGACAAAGATAACACACAACAGTTTCTGGCTGAGGAGGCTGAGAACATGAAAAAGTTAGCCGAAGAAGCTGCCAGACTTAGTGTAGAGGCTCAGGAGGCTGCACGCTTGAGACAAATTGCGGAGTCTGACCTTGATCAGCAAAGGGCACTTGCTGAAAAAATGCTTAAAGAAAAGATGCAAGCTATTCAGGAAGCATCCAAGCTGCGAGCTGAAGCTGAAATGCTACAGAGACAAAAAGACTTTGCACAAGAGCAGGCACAGAAGCTGCTGGAAGACAAACAGCTGATGCAGCAGAGACTTGAAGAAGAGACCAGAAAATTGGAAATACAGCACTTATCCAGTATCAAAGAAACTGATGAGCTACGCACATCAATTGCTAAACTTGAAAGAGAAAAGGATAAATTGAAAAAAGATGCTGAAGAATTGCAGAAAAAGTCTAAAGAGGTATTGTATTAATCATAGAATAAATATGCGGCTTATGTCATTAACCCCCTCCCTGAAAACTAACATTGCTTAAATGAGAATCTAAAGATTTTACTTGTTACTCTCATGTTCTCTGAACAATTTTCTTAATTAACTGTTTTTTTTTTGTTATATTCTCTTCTTTACACTAACTGTATAATATAATACTTTAATCAGGTATTTTTACAATATATTTGGTTTGTGTAGAGATGTGGTGTTTTGTGTTATGTGATGTGATTTAAGTATTGTGATTTTATAATTATTTCTTTTCTACTCTAGATGGCAAATGCTCAGCAGGAACAAATTAAACAGGAGAAAACAATACTTGAGGAGACATTCATCTTCGAAAAGGAGCAGTTGCTGAAAAAAGAAAAACTAATTGAAGATGAGAAAAAGAAACTAGTAAGCCAGTTTGAAGAAGAACTGAAAAAATCCAGAGCTCTAAAAGATGAACAAGAGCGCCAACAAAAACAAATGGAAGACGAGAAGAAAAAACTTCAGGCTACCATGGATGCTGCTCTTAAGAAACAAAAGGAAGCTGAAGAAGAAATGGTCAATAAGCAAAAACAGATGCAAGAGTTTGAGAAGAAAAAGCTTGAGCATGAAAAACAGCTTGCTGAAGAAAACAAGAAATTACGTGAAAGACTTTTGCAGCTTGAAATCATTCAGCAGCAAAGCGTGATTGTGGAGACCCAGTCTAGAGACCTTAATGGACAGAGTGTTGAAACTGACAGTACAAATGGAGACTCTGCTTTATGTTTTGATGGCATTCGTGAGAAAGTTCCAGCAAGCCGCCTGCTAGATGTAGGCCTTATAAGCCAAAAGGATTATGATAATTTAACCAAAGGCAAGATCACTGTGAATGAGCTTAGCCAGACAGAAAAACTTAAAACTATGCTTAAAGGCAGTAACTGTATTGGGGGCTTGATTGTCCATCCAAACCATAAAATGCCCATTTATGAAGCCATCAAAGAGAAGAAAATTTCCCCAGGGACTGGTATAGTCCTGTTAGAGGCACAGGCAGCCTCTGGATACATTATTGATCCTATTAAAAACAAGAAGTTATCTGTCAATGAGGCAGTGAAGGAAGGTCTAATAGGCCCTGAACTTCATAACAAAATGCTATCTGCTGAGAAAGCTGTGACTGGTTACAAGGATCCCTATACAGAGGCAAAGATTTCACTCTTTGAAGCCATGAAGAAAGGTCTTATTTTGGAAGATCATGCCATCAGACTGCTTGAGGCTCAAATTGCAACAGGAGGAATCATTGACCCAGTCAACAGCCATCGTGTACCAATTGAAACAGCCTATAAACAAGGTCAATTTAATGCAGAAATGAACAAAATTCTCCAGGACCCCTCTGATGACACAAAAGGATTCTTTGATCCAAACACCCAAGAAAATCTCACATACTTGCAGTTGATGAAGAGATGTGTCACAGATCCTGAAACAGGATTACTTCTCCTACCAATTTCAGAAACGGCTGCCCTTAATGCTAAAGCATTCACAGATGAGGAAACTAAGGATATTTTCAGTAAGACAAATGTGTCTGTGCCATTTGGAAGATTCAGAGGAAAGACTGTTACAATTTGGGAGATAATAAGCTCTGAATATTTTACGGAAGACCAGAGAAAAGATTTAATTCGCCAGTACAAAACAGGCAAAATTACAGTAGAAAAGATCATCAAAATTATAATCACTGTTGCTGAAGAAAAAGAGAAAGCAAATGAGCTTGCATTTGATGGCCTTAGAGCATCTGTTCCCGCAACAGAGCTACTAGAATCAAAAGTTATTGACAAAGATCTTTATAACAAGCTACACAAAGGAAATAAGACTGTCAAAGAGGTATCTGAGATGGAGTCAGTACACAAAGCTCTGAAGGGTTGCAACTGCATTGCAGGAGTAGTCATCGACACAACTAAAGAGACAATGTCATTCTACCAGGCTTTGAAAAAAGATGTGATGAGGCCAGGCCCTGCTCTTGCTCTCTTGGAAGCTCAAGCTGCATCTGGATATATTGTAGACCCTGTGAACAAGCAGAAGCTTACAGTAGATGAAGCTGTAAAAGCAGGTGTTGTTGGCCCTGAGCTACATGAAAAACTACTGTCTGCAGAAAGAGCTGTCACTGGCTACCGGGATCCTTACACTGGAAAAACTGTCTCTCTCTTTGAGGCAATGAAAAAAGAACTGATTAACAAAGACCAGGGAATCAGATTTCTTGACGCACAACTGGCAACAGGAGGCATCATAGACCCAGTTAAAAGCTACCACATTCCACAAGAAATTGCCTACAAACGGGGTTACTTTGATAATGAAACATATAAGGTCTTGACTAACCCAACAGAAGACATCAAGGGTTTCTATGATCCAAACACACAAGAGAATGTGTCCTATCAGCAGCTTCAGAAAAGATGCATTACTGACAAAAAGACTGGGCTTCAGCTTCTGCCTTTGTCCGAGCAAGCAATCAATGCCAAAGAGGAAGAGAAATACACTGAAGCACAGTCCAAAGAAGCACTGACACAGGCATCAGTAGAGATTCAGAGTGGACCATTTAAAGGCAGAAAAGTTACCATCTGGGAGATAATCAATTCTGAATATCTTACTGAGGAACAACGACTTGATTTAATCAGGCAGTACAGATCTGGGAAAATTCAAATTGAAAAGATTATAAAGATTGTAGTTACAATTGTGGAAGAGAGAGAGGCCAAGAAACAAGATCAGTCCGGTTTCAAAGGTCTTAGGGCTACTGTCCCAGCAAAATCCCTTTTGGAGTCCAAAATTATTGATAAATCTACCTATGACTTGCTTCAACAAGGTAAGAAGACTCCAGATGAAGTCAGCAAAAACAACAATGTTAGTAAGTACTTACAAGGCTCTGATACCATTGCTGGCATATACCTTGAACCTACAAAAGAAAAGCTTGGCATTTATCAAGCAATGAAAAAGAAACTTTTGAGACAGAACACAGGAACTGCTCTACTTGAAGCCCAAGCTGCTACAGGATTTATTGTAGATCCTGGAAAGAATCAGTTTCTCACAGTTCATGATGCTGTTAAAGCAGGTCTTGTGGGACCTGAACTTCATGAAAAACTTCTCACTGCTGAAAAAGCTGTTACTGGCTACAAAGACCCATTCACAGGCAAAATTATCTCCTTGTTTCAAGCCATGCAAAAAGAGCTCATACCCAAAGACCATGCCATGCCTCTATTAGAGGCACAGATTTCCACTGGAGGAATTATTGATCCAGTTAACAGTCATCGGATTCCCGTTGATGTGGCATGCCAGCGGGGTTATTTCAGCAAGGAAATGGCCAGCATTATAGCTGAACCCTCAGACATAAACAAGACTTTCTCTGACCCTGAGACTGATGAGAATGTGACATATAAACAGTTAAAAGACAAGTGTATGACAGATCCTGAGACAGGCTTAAACCTCTTACGACTATCCAAACCACAGGCACCAACAGTGGTTGAAAAGACTTACCTTTATACTGAACAACAAACCCAGAGCGATCTATCTACTACTCAGTTGGACTTACCAATTGAAGGTCTTCCTCAAGGTTCAATGTCCCTCTGGGATGTTATGAACTCAAATCTACTACCAGAAGAAGAAAGGACAAAACTCCTGGACGAATATCGTTCTGGCAAATTAACTAAAGAGCGAATGATTATTATTATCATTGAGATAATGGAGCAGAGAGAAATCATCAGAGGGGAGAACATCAAGTCGTGTAATACGGGCAGACGCCGTGTCACAATTGAAGAACTCTACAGTGCCCGTATAATTGACATAGAAACATACAACCTGCTAAAGCAAGAGAAGAAGACCATTCGTGAGATCATGGAGTTAGACAGTGTTAAACAGTACTTGTTTGGTACTGGTAGCATTGCTGGTGTGGCCCCTAATTCCAAATCTAAAATCAGTATTTATCAGGCAATGAAGAGAGGGCTTCTGAATCAAGAAGATGCAATTGTCTTCTTGGAAGCCCAGGCAGCCACTGGGTTTATCATTGATCCTGTCAAGAATGAGATGCTTACAGTTGATGAAGCAGTGCGCAAAGGTGTGGTAGGGCCAGAAATTCATGACAAACTTTTGTCAGCAGAAAGAGCAGTGACTGGGTACAAGGATCCATACAGTGGCAAAATTATTTCCCTTTTCCAGGCAATGAAAAAGGGCCTTGTGCAAGATGACTATGCTTTAAGGCTACTTGAGGCTCAGACAGCAACTGGTGGTATTATAGATCCAGAATTCAACTTCCATCTGCCAGCAGATGTTGCCACACAACGTGGCTATATCAACAAAGAAACATATGAGAAACTCACTGATGAAGTTAAAGGATATGTTGATCCTGTTAATGAAGAAAAACTCTCATATGCACAACTGCTCAAGAGATGCAGGCTTGATAAAGATGGACAGTATTTGCTGCCTTTAGCAGAAAAAAGACCAATGTTTAAGGGTCTCAGAAAAGAAATCACAATTGAAGAATTGATACGCTCACAGATTATTGATGCCGAAACTGTCTCTGCACTTAATGATGGTTTGTTAACAATTGAAGAGGTGAGCAGTAGGCTTAAGAAATACCTTGAGGGCACAAGCTGTATTGCTGGAGTGTTTGTGGAAACAACTAAAGACCGTCTTTCCATATACCAAGCCATGAAGAAAAATATGATCAGGCCTGGGACTGCCTTTGAATTGCTGGAAGCCCAAGCAGCTACGGGATACATCATTGACCCAATTAAGGGTCTTAAGTTAACAGTTGGCGAAGCTGTGAAGATGGGGATAGTGGGTCCAGAATTTAAAGACAAGCTCATGTCTGCTGAACGGGCTGTAACTGGATACAGAGATCCTTATACAGGTAAAACCATCTCACTATTCCAGGCTATGAAAAAAGGTTTGATTCTCAAAGACCATGGAATTCGTCTTCTTGAAGCTCAGATTGCTACTGGAGGTATCATTGACCCAGAAGAGAGCCACCGCTTGCCTGTGGAAGTGGCTTACAACCGTGGATTCTTTGATGAAGAGATGAATGAGATCCTCTCTGATCCATCTGATGACACCAAGGGCTTTTTTGACCCAAACACTGAGGAGAATCTAACCTATCTGCAGCTAATGGAGAGATGCATTATAGACCCAGATACTGATCACTTGCTATTGCTCTTAAAGGAGAAGAAACGAGAAAGAACAACATCCTCCAAATCATCTGTTCGCAAACGCAGAGTTGTTATTGTTGATCCTGAGTCAGGCAAAGAAATGTCTGTGTATGAGGCCTATCGCAAAGGCCTCATTGATCACCAAACATATCTTGAACTTGCAGAGCAGGAATGTGAATGGGAAGAAATCACAATGACATCATCTGATGGTGAAGAGAAGTCCATAATCATTGACAGAAGGTCGGGTCGCCAGTATGACATTGCTGATGCTCTGGCAAGAGGTCTTATTGATCAGTCTGCTCTTGATCAGTATCGCTCTGGCAACCTTGCCATTACAGAATTTGCTGACATGTTGTCTGGAAACATGGGTGGCTTCCGTTCACGGTCATCATCCATTGGATCCTCTTCCTCCTATCCAATGAGTCCAATACCATCTATCAAAACACCCACAACTCTGTGGAATGATCCAACTGAGGAAACAGGACCTGTGGCTGGCATTCTTGATACAGACACTTTAGAGAAGATTTCAATCACTGAAGCGATGCACAGAAACATAGTGGACAGCATCACTGGCCAAAGACTGCTGGAGGCACAAGCTTGCACTGGTGGCATAATAGACCCATCAACTGGGCAAAAGTACTCTGTTGTTGATGCAACTAATAAGGGACTTCTAGATAAGATAATGGTTGACAGAATTAACCTAGCACAGAAAGCCTTCTGTGGATTTGAGGATCCTAGAACCAAAGTGAAAATGTCTGCTGCACAAGCCCTTAAGAAAGGCTGGCTGTATTATGAGGCTGGTCAGCGTTTTCTGGAGGTACAGTATCTTACTGGTGGGCTTATTGAACCAGAGGCTGAAGGAAGAGTATCTCTGGAAGAATCAATCAGGAAAAGCATTATAGATGCTCGCACAGCCCAGAAGCTAAGGGATGTGAGTGCTTATTCCAAATACCTTACATGTCCCAAAACTAAACTGAAGATCTCCTACAAGGATGCAATGGACAGAAGCATGGTTGAGGAAGGAACTGGGCTAAGATTGCTAGAAGCCTGTTCACAGTCTAGTAAAGGGCTTTACAGTCCATTTAACATAAGTGGTGCCGGGTCTGCAACTGGCTCAAGATCTGGATCCAGGACAGGATCTAGATCAGGTTCAAGAAGAGGTAGCATTGATGCCACTGGCTCCGCCTTCAGCTTGAACTTCTCCTCATCTTCCTATTCATCCAGCAGTTATTCTCGCAGATTCTAATACTGCCCCTGTTATGCATTTAGCCCAAACTCCCACAGCACTGTCAGTGATACAAGCTTGTAGCTTCAAAAAGACTAGATTTTAAATTAATTCCCCCACTACACACTACATCTGCGGAAAACAAAGATTTATTTATTCATTTTAATTTGCATGATTATGATTGTTCTAGAAAAGTGCATTCCAGAAACTACTGTTATGTTCTTATTGGAAGCTGGTGACAGTGTCCCATTATATGTAGTTTGGGTGCTTAAATACTATGCATTGTATAGCCAACCATGACATTTATTCATCCTCACAGTTTTCTTCTAACTTCAGATCATTTTTTATATACAAGTAATTTTGGAAATTTTGCTCATTACTCAAATACCACTGCTGATTTTATAGGAAGTTATTATAGTTAAATACATCAACTATCTAGTTATTTTTTACAGAGAGTATTTTTATTAACTACTACTTTTTGCTTGCATTCGTACTTTAATTTAAGATGTCTTTATATTTTACTTGGATTTGCTTTCAAGTTAACAAACCAGGAAATATGCCAAAATGGACAAGAACATTATATTAACAAGATTTAAAGTATACACGTGTTTTTTATGCATGTATATGGCTGGTTAACAGAACATGCCATCATGGAAGTAGTGTTCAGCAAATATTATTGCAGAATGTATAGAGAGAGATATCACATGACATTTTGATGTTAACACTGGAGGTGGAAAGCATACTTAATGTAACATCAAGTATGCCACTATTGTGCATCTCACAACCCATACTTATTCCCTAATATGGAAGTATACACCTTATTTATTATCATCGATTGTCCTTTATAATATAATAAATAAGAGCACCAATATCCCCTGTCACCATGAAACAACTGCACAGTTCACAGTCATTTCATTCAAGCATTCCTGGTGTATTGTGCCAAGAAGGATTAAGATGTCCGACCCTACCTCTACTCATAGCATCTGGACAAACCTGAATGCGATGCTGAGCATTTAATACTTGTAAGTGAAATCAAGAATATATATTAAAACCAGATCTCTTCTTTTTTTGAACCCAGCTCTCTGTTATCCAGCTACTTTATGAATGCCATAAGTTCAAAATGTTTTAGTGTTGTACCGTTTCATACTTACGTATAATACTTCTCCAAATGAATGTAATTTCTTTTCCACAGATTCATCCTAATTATTAGACCGTATATCCAGTGTGCGAGAGTCATTGACGACGTGCTTTTTCTCTCTCTTTTTATTTTTCTTCAGTGTTTATCTATAACCAAAGCTGTAGTAATGGAAGAGAGTGTTAGTGTGATCTTGAGCAGTAAAATCGATGCTTGCCCACAGCCCTCAGCTCCAAATATCCAGGTAAGCACTTTAATTATAAATTTCATTCCATAATCTAGATTGTGTATATATGTATGAAAATATATGTCTGCACGTTTCTACACATTGTTTCATGCATTTGTTTGTTTTTTGTTTTTTTGTTGCCATTTTCATTTTTTGTTGTTTCATAGTGTCCATTTTTGTTTTTGTTTTTTAGATCTGCAGTGAGCCTTTCATTCCTTTCTTCTGTTGCTACTACAGTATCATATGCTCAGAGAAGGTAGAGGCTAGGGTTACTCCGAAGTTTTCCTTGAATGTCATACCAGCAATTGACTGTCAACGAATGAACATTTGGTGCCATTACTATCTACAGTGTTCACAAACTAACTTAATTTTGGACAAACTACTCCTTGTGCTCCTACTCCAATTAAAGAGTACAGAGAAACTTTTTTACAGTAATGCTCCCATATTTCTTCTAATCTATCATTTCACAGTTATATTAGGCAGTGTAAAGCATTTAATATGCATTCCACTTGTCGAGTGTGTGCTACTGTATTTTGAAGTTTTGAGTTCAGCTATTCAAATTAGTGTATTAGGATATACTATTGGAATACTTTTTTGTTGCTCCATTTCTAGCATAGATATTGTTTGTTTTTTTTCCCTCAACCAGTGTTTCTTCTAATCCACTGTTTGTTTTCTTTAAATGACTTGTTTATATCTTCATATTTGGTTTCTTTTTTCTTCATTTTGATATCATGTTCTGTAATATATTTGCTTTGCATGGTTTACTAACTTAATATGACATGAAGAGCAGACATATATGAATTCCATAATTGTCATTATAAGGTTAGAACCTTATTATTGCAAATGTATGAAATCCAAACTGATCTGTGCATGAGGTATATAATGCTGGGAGGAAATGACATTGCTTTTTAGTATAACCTCTTATTCTAATGTAAATAAAAGAATTATAGAAATACTATACATGTCTGTACTTATTTAGTTTGATTTTAATTTGAAGGTCACACATGAAAGTATAATTATAATTTTTTTTTTTTTGATTTATGAAAGTTTTTCTGGGACAAAAAAATAGAACACAAATAGAATACAGTTGTAATTGAAATTGCATCCAAATATATTCTAATAATAACACCATGGGCATTTACTTTGTTCCTTATTTGCAGATATAATAATCTCCACTGTACTTAGAAGCTTTTCACTAGATTTTGGATCATGGCTGCAGGGTTTATGCGAATTCATCCATAGTAGTATATGGACAACTTCAATTCTTTCACACTTACCTTAGCAGTAACAGGGTAGTTTCTATAAAATGTATAATTTTGTACATTTTGCTTTCTTCATGTTATTCCATTTTAAAACACATACTCATCTCAAAAAGACAATGGTATGTATCTACCTAAATATACAATTAGTATTAATTTTCTGTATTACATAGGCATCTTAATCAATATCCATGTTTAACTTTAGTAGTATACAATTCATCCTGAAATACTAAAACAGTAAAGTAAAATATGCCTTTTAACAACACCTACATTACTTTGAGGTTATAATAGGTAATAAGGGTTGATGAATAGGTAGCAATAATGGCAAAATATTACCACCTTCGATGTCACACTGTTAGAATTAATTATTGAAATGTAAAGTCCTTTTGTCATCATAGGAAAAAAAACCAAAGAATTTGCAAAACAAAAATCTCAGGCCAATATTGACCTGCACAAAATTAGGTAATGGATGTAGAACTGTTAATAAACAGCTTGCCATTTGTTTCAAGTATTATAAGTACAGTTAGACAATTA
Source organism: Tachysurus fulvidraco (assembly GCF_022655615.1). Taxonomy (NCBI): domain Eukaryota; kingdom Metazoa; phylum Chordata; class Actinopteri; order Siluriformes; family Bagridae; genus Tachysurus; species Tachysurus fulvidraco. Next base: position 13,350,909 of record NC_062520.1, on the reverse strand, counting down.
CTAAGTGTAATCCATCTGTTACTATGCCCAGTTTGTCAGCACCACTCTACCATGTCCACCTTTGGAAAGAGAATACCATCTTTCTGCTCAATCCCTGCCCATAACACTTTCACCTGTCCAGGATGGACTTTATAAGGTAAGTCCCAAACAATACAAAAAGTATTAGATCTGAATACAGCTATGCCTACATATTGTAAGTCTAAAAATATCTACCAAAGGATTGTCTAAAGATTCACTGACCTTATTTTGTATAATAACCAAACATCACCCAACTGGTGCCTAGGAATATAAGTGCTTCTCCCAAAGAAGTTTCAGACATAAGCATGGATCAAACCCTCATGCAAAAATCACAGTCCAAAACACAGGCAAGGTGGTTCAAATTCCAATCAGAAGACCTCTCAACATGAGGCCAAAGATTTGCTAGAATTCATGGCATTGCATCCTTGTGCACTCCTGGTGGGAATCCAGGTGGTGATGAACTGCCTAGGCAGGCTGGCTAGTCATGGTGCAGAGAGCACGAAGGAGGTAATGAAGACCATAAGCCTGAATCAGAAGACAAATAAACAATTGCTTGCACCATATCCTTATTAAAGATTCAAGATTTTTTTATCATTTATAATTAAATAAAAAATAAATAAGAAATGATTGTTCAGGAATGTATGTTCTTTGGCTTTGTTCAAATGAGCTTGGATGAAGCTGCTCACCCTCTTCACATGGGTCCAAACAATCTATACTGCATGTAGCTTCACTGAAGTACCATGGTATTGTGGACTTTCCAGGAGATAAAGTTAGCTGGCACCATTCTCACTACCTGCCATCTACCTGTGGAGAATGCAGAATTAGCTATAGTCTATAAACAGCAGTCTCATGTTCCTGTCAGTCTGGTCAGTATGGGTGAGCGAAGTGTATAAGACATGATAGGTGGCATCCTCTTGCAGAATTTTGGGGCAGTAAGCAACTTAGAGTGGCTTTCAACTCTCAACCATCCAAGAAATAGGTCAAAGCCTTACTTTTGCTCCAGAAAGTTGAAAATCAGACTTGACCAAATGTGTTTTGAGCTCCTGGTGGTGGTGTTGCTAGTGACAGTAAGTCTTCATTTGCACTCTCAGTATGTCCATTAGAATTGGGGGTGGAAGACAAAAGATGACAGAAACACCCAGGAATCTAAAGTGAATTTTTTTTAGTGGATTTTAAAGGCCACATGATGTAGTAGCAATATGTTCACTATTACACTTAAATATGGCTTCACCCATGATGCGTTTTTCAAAATCCTATTCACTGGGTTTCAGCCCTATATATGGACCTACATGACCTACCTTTTAATTGTAATCTTTATATTAATCTCTATATATGGACCTACATGACCTACCTTTTAATTTTAATCTTTATATTGTCTTTATTTTTCTTGTTTTTATTTTGCTTTTGTAAAGCACTTTGAGATGTTCTTTTAAAGGCGCTATAGAAAATAAAGGTTATTATTATTATTATTATTATTATTATTATTATTATTCCTGATATACTCAAGCATATACACAGAGGTCCAATATTTCACCAAAGATGTTCTTTTGCTTTTTTCCTTTATGGGATTTTATGTTGTCTACTAAGGTTTTTACTCAAACATCTTCTGTTTCACAAAAGATTAATGTTGAGCCTTGATGAGACATTAGTCTGATAAGAATTGTTAGACCTGTAGCAATGCCAGTAGTAGTTGGTTCATAATAAAGGACTTGTTGAGTCTTCTGTAGTTATGCAAGGACAAAGAACTTTCAACAAAGAAGATACAAACACCAGCAGGAGATTTGAAAGGAGAGATAAAACCAGAGATATGGTCATCACAAATGTGTTTATCTATAGCTGCAGTCTGAGCTAAAAGAGCCATTAATGATAAGGACAGGATGCAAGAAGGTCAATAGCAATCTTAAGAATTTTTTTCCATTGGGAATCCAAAGTAATGATGAAGAGGTTATTGCTTATTCAGCAACGGCCCTACCAAAGATGGAATTGCTTTGTCACTTGCTGTCCTATTGGAGATCTGCACCTTATCTGAGAAGAGGTGGTAGATTGAAGCAATTACCTTCATGACCTCATCCATACATCTTTTTGGACTACCTCTGGACCTCTTAACTGGCAGCTCCATTTCTAACATCCTTCTACCTATACTGTATAACCTTCTCCCTCCTCTGTACATGTACAAACTATCTCGATCTATCCTCTCTGGCCTTGTCCCTAAAACAGCCAACTGGTAGTGCTCTTTCTGGGCTTGGAGCCATACTGCCACTCACAAATATTCACTTCGTTTCTTAGTCTAGCTTCCACTACTCTACTACACTACTAACACCCTCATTCCTCAGGCATCTTCTCTCTCTCAAAAATCCTGTTGAGCAATCTTGATTAGAAACTCCAATGCTGTCTCTCCTAGACACTTTCACACCTCCACAGGACTGTCATTTGGGCCAACAGCCTTTCCACTTTTGATTCTCCTCAGATCCTTCCTCACCTCGTCCTTTCTAATCTTTCAGATTTCATGCTTTACAATATTTACCTCCTCCCCCTTCTTTCTCTCTCATTTTTCTCATTCATCAGCTCCTAAAAATGCTACTTCTATCTTCTGCACACTCTCCTCGATTGTCAGTATCTTTCTATCTCTATCTTTAATCACCCTTATCTGTTGTACATCCATCCCATCTCTATTTCTCTGTCTTGTTAATCTGTACAAGTCCTTCTCACCCTCCCTCATGTCTAACCTGACTTACAACTCATAGTATGCTTTCTGTATGGCCTTTGCCACATCCCTCTTCACTCTTCATTCCTTGTAATCTTTAGTCTACTTTCTTCAGTCCTTTTTACATTCCACTTTTTTTAGCTAGACTCTTCCTCTGAATGCTGTCCTGTACTTCCTCATTCCACCACCGTTTCCTTATCTTCTTTTCTCCTTCCAGATGACACACCTAGCACCTCCTACCTGTCTCCCTGATCACTTATTTTACCAGTCATCTGGAAGCTCTTCCTGACCACCCAAAGTCTGTTTAGGCTTCTATCTGAATCCCTCATGATATACTTCCTCCACTTGGTCTTCTTTTCTATCTTTCCTCTCCTCTTCATCCTGACCCCCAGAGACATTCTACACATCACCAACTGATACTGTCTTGCTACACACTCTCCTACAACCACTCTCTCAGATTGTGTCATCTATATAGAATGTAGTGTACCTACCTACTCCTACCTCCACTCTTATATTTAACTCTATGTTCCTCTCTCTTCTGTAAATAAGTGTTAACTACAGCCATTTCCATCTGCTTAGCAATCTCCACCATAATCTGTCCTTCTAGGTTCCTTTCCTTAACACCAAACCTGACCAGCACCTCCTCATCACCCCCGTTTCCCTCACCAACATGCCCATTGAAGTCTGCTCCAATCATATTTCAATATACAGACAAACTTACAAAATTGTTTAGGGAAAAATACAGTCCAAATGTGCCAAAGATCAAGACAGAGAACATAAACAGTCGAAAGTACACAGAAAAGATTAACTGATTCCATGATAAAAAGAAAAGAATGTAAAGCTTAAATAAATAAAGAGCTAATAAAAGACAGAAGCACTTCATTAACAAGACACAGATAAGAATGATTAGAGTTCAACAAACCAATTATTAGCATTGCTTCCCCCTTGTGGCAGGCAGAAATATGAACCCAAATTCTCACAATAGCACTGCTGCAATACGTGTCATCTACAAGTAATTATGTTGGTTTTGTAGAACCCAACATTCTGATTTCCGTTATAAGCTTATTATTATTATTATTATTATTATTATTATTATTATTATTATTATTATTACTATTATTATTATTAGCCAAAAATTTATTTTAAAAACGCGGCCTAGAGCTTTCGAGCCACATGCACAAATTCGGATATGTCGTAGACCCTGGTCTGAAATTTGTTGCTATTACTTTTCTAAGCGATCTGAATTCCGGCTTTCCAGGTACGGAACTTCAAATTGGCCTTTTTTCCCCATAGACTTCCATTATAAACTTTTGAGGTTTATAACTCGGCAATTTTTCGAGCGATTTACACCGAACTCTGAGAGGTTCTTTAGGACCTTACTCCGGATGAAAGTTTTATTCCGGAGTTCCGACGGAATTTTCGGTTTTCCGGTAGTCGACGATCGAACATCCCATAGACTTGAATGGGGAATTCCGAAAATCCTCTAAGCTCTCACACACGCAATACATCCAACATTAAGAAATGCATGTACTGTTCTATAATAATAAGTAGAATCCCATAATGACTGCGGTATCGACATGAAATGCCGAAACCCTCAGTAGCCACAGTATTGGCACCCCACTGGGTATTCTGGTGACATCACTCGACACCACGTGACGTCACATGTAGCCACGCCCCCAAAACAAGCGAAATAAAAGTTTGCACAACATGGACATGTGACATATCAAAACACTCAGCACAATGAGGGGAACTGCCCCACGGGTATTCTGGTCATATCACGTGACGTCACGTGAAAATAAAAAAATTTGCACAACATGGACATGTGACATATCAAAATACTCAGCACAATGAGGGGAACTACCTCACAGGTATTCTGAGCACGTCACATGCTCATGTCCGCTCACCTCCAAAAGTATTGACACCCTAGCGGTCCAGTAGCTTTCACAATCTTTCTGTCCACTAGCCTCCAAAATGCAACGGCCTTTGCAAATACTTGCACCGTCAAAGCCAACATCATAGTTTGTCGCAACGAACTTTACAAATCTAGTTAAAAATACAATAGAATTAGCATAATAAAACTGTGTTTGTATGTATATGTATTTGATTTATTTGTGTATAAATATATTTTTGTGTCCAATTTTAGGATGCAGAAGACAAAAGATATGGGTAAGGCAAACACATACAGTAGCTATTAATTTTGTGTAGCTAGGAACACCTATGTATGTGACAAATTTAATATTGAATTAACTCCAAGAATCATTACTATATAGGTGATCAGATAAATGGAATGGAATATAATCTACTAGAAATAATTTCAGAATTCTCAGTCCACTGTTTCATGACATAATTTAAAAATTGAGTCATCTTTTTTAAAAACCAATAAGGCTAGAACCAATGACTGTCTATTGGTGCTAATCATAACAGAGAGTCAATGTGAAGCCAAAATGTCTTTGCAGCCAAAAAATAATAATAATTATCCCTCCATGAATTATTTTCAGCTATGGACTGTAGAATTGTCACTATCTATAGTGACAACATTTAAAAAAAAATGTTGCATGTCATTTCTCTATAATAGCGCACAGTCGTGTGTATTGAATGAGTGTATATGGAATTGAGCATGTATGTAATGTAAGAACACTGCAATGCAAGGAACCACAGTATACAGAATGTGCTCTGCATGTTTCCTGACACTTCCCAGGATGGACACAGACGAGTGGAGCCAGTGGCAGAATGAGTTTCGAGAGCAGATTCGGGCACTGCGCCACTGGCTGAAGAGTATGGAGATGAGACTGCCTCCTGTGGATCAGGCAGTGAGTTCCACCAGCACAGTGTTCAGTAGCTTCTTGTTAAAATATGTGTTTTTAGTAGGGTGTTTTTATAACATAATTCCAGTATATCCTGCATATGTAAGGTGCATATACTGTACCTTTATATATTTCAAGTTAATTAAAACAAATCCAATTATATCTTAAATCATTTAAAAATGACAGTTGCCAAAAACTTAACTCATGACACAGGAGTTGCCCTTTTTGTTCTAATATAGTATATGGTCTAGTGTGTGTGTGCTGGTTTGTGTGCGTGTGTGCGTGCGTGCGTGCGTGTGTGTGTGTGTGTGTGTGTGTGTGTGTGTGTGTGTGTGTGTGTGTGTGTGTGTGTGTGTGTGTGTGTGTGTGTGTGTGTGTGTGTGTGTGTGTTCTTGAATGCCAGTAAATGACATTACAACCTCAGAGAACAAGAGTGAGAGCAGTTCCTCTGAGGAAAGGACACATCCAGGCATAGTCTATTGTGCTGTGAGTAGAAGGGGAGAGTGGGGTGCAGTACAGCATTGGAGGCCTCTTCACACATGAGAGAACACACAGAAAACACATTAGATTCAGATGGGAGGATGAGGAGCAAGAGTAAAATGGGATCTTACAGAGGAAACCGTCTGATCCTTCAATGTTATTATTAGCTTGTTATTTAAAACAATCATAAAACTTTGATGAAAGTTACAGCACAGAACCTTTCTGGCAAATGAACCCAAATGTACAGTATATTATACATTTTCTGTGACAGCAAGCTTTGAGCACCCTACATTTTTAGAATTTTATACTTACTTCTGTGACATTTAAACATTTTGTTATATCAGTGGCTATGCATGTCTAACATAACTGAAACAAAAGGAATTCTCCTTGCTCTTACCAGTTTAGTGGGAAGTAGTAGGTATATAATCCATGTGAGCTTAACCATTATTCACACACCCACTGTGGATTTTAAAGAAAAAAAAGAAAATTAAATATAGAAAATGCAGAAGTCTATAGCACAAAACAGACCTTTTGGTAGGTGTAAATATTATATAACAGTTTTTTTTTTATTCAAACACTTAAATGTTATAGGAAATCTGGTTAGGATTTGTATTAAATAAAAGACTAGAATAGTATCATGAAATGATAACTAGTAATGAAAAATAGTAAGTCACATAGTTTGCACACGGTTTGAATCACATGATCACAAAATCACAGTTTGCACATGGATGTGCAATTTATTGAATTGCTCAGGAGAAAGGTCTATGATGAGTTGAACAATGATGCCACCCGACTGACATTTATTTTGGAGTATGAACATGTTCTGAGACTTTCTTCTGATTGTGGGTGAGAATTCTATGTTTATGAACATCTGTCCATTACACCCATATAGATATGGAGGTTCTTCTCCAAACTGTTACCAAAAAAAATTCAAAGTATGTTTGTATTTTATAGATTGTCTTTGCATGATGTGGCATTAGAATTTTTTCTTCAATGGATGTAAGAGGCCCAAGCCTGTTCCAAATTGACAATGCTTCTATTATATTGTCTAGTACATTTATCTATTAATAGGTTATTTTAGTTGTGGGGGTTTGGGTGCTAAATCTGAAATGTTGTGTTCAAAAAGCATGTATAGGTGTAATCAGTCATGCATCAATATTCCTCTATGTCCTGCCATACTGCTTTCCCTTGGTAACAACCCATGTCTGCTTCTCTGCTATCTGACATGAATGGAGAGAGACACAACTCGGGAATGAGTAGCATACTCATTGGACACACTGTGGACAATCTTGTTTAACAATATTTCAAATTTCTTACAAAAATTCATCTCGAGTCTATGCAGTAACACATGATGTGTTTCTAGTGAGGTTAAAAAGCTCCAATGTACGTTTAACATAGAAGACAGTTAGTCATACATTCTATAATGTTCTGTTCTACTTGATCTCCAGTGCATGGGCCTCTTTTCTCTCTTCCCTTTTGACATCCCGCTGATATTGAATAGTTGGATAAATAGTGTGTCTTAATGGTTTCTCTTTTCATTGAGCTCTGTAAAGCAAAGTCTGCATCTGAAATTATCACTGCATGCATAACATGCAAAACAACTCAGAAGGGTTCTGGGAAAGGGATTAAAAACAAGAGCATGTTCTTGATTCTCCATAAACTCCTTATGACATTAAAGAAGCATTGAACAATAGTTGCATAGTGACATCCATGAATAAGAACGACATCCCAAAAACGTGGAAATAAAAGATGTCAAAGGTTAACATAAGGCACTGATTAGCTGTAGTTGTTTAGCACATGAAGCTATTGTAATGACTAGACCCTGCCCTTGTACAAACAACAGACTTAATTAGCATCAGACAGCAGGACTCCCTTGTGTATTCTTATCACAGAGTTCTGATCAACTTGTTCTGCACAGCAGGTCCTCAAACAACAAAAGCATATCATTACTGAACATTGCAAAATATTGCTTGCATTAAGTTTATTTACTTTCTTTTATAATGTTTAATATTTCTGTCAGCTACTGTGGCAGAAAAACTGGATATTCAGAAACTTATTCTGAACACCTGCCCAGGCAGAACAAGATTAAATTTAGCATGACAGAAATGTTCTTTCTGAGAATAAACTATGCATAGCTGATGAATAGATGGAACTGAAAGCATTTGAAGTTGTCCATTCTTTATTTCCTCCTCAGTGACTCAGCTTCTAGTATTCCAGACATCCCAGCAGGGAAGACCCCATCCGTACACACACACACTCTTCTGGGAAGTGAACTCTGGGTGATAAATTACTGTGTTTGTCAAATAGTGCTTTAGTTTTGACCCCTCGACTCAAAAGAGATCCTTTTGTACATATTCATTTATCACTTTGCACAGGCTTCACGTGAGATGCATGGAAAGAGCAATGTCTGCTCAAGTGCTAATTATGGTGTACTGGAGGGTCCACTGAAGTCTTATTGAATCTAAAGGCAGAGGCGAGAGTAAAATGTTGGGGGAGGGGGAGTTGTCAATAGGAATAATCCACTTTGGTGCTTTCAGGTCTTAGGACACATGGGGTTTTGATCGAATTTGGCCTCATCTGCAACCCATTTGGCATCTCACAGATTAGCCCATACTATCTGCCTGGTGAACATATTGAGGCTATTCATTTTACAAATAAACAAAAAATAGATAAGATATTACTTCAGCCTATTGTAATAAAGTCAATCAAACTAAAATTATATATAATTACTGTCATATTCTTTGCTGTGAAATATATTTGTTTTATCTTTGTCTTTGTCTATAACTAACCGAGCAGGATATATAATTAAGATCCTTATTTTGATCCTTTCTTCTATTTCTGTATTACATGTCAGGAGGTGCAGATTGACTGAGAGTGGTAAAAGCTGTGGCCTTAGACAGTGGACAGAGGCAGACTTTGTCACAGGGAACAATATAATTAGCTCAATGAGGAGATGACTGTGTAGGGATCAGGGATCAGGTGTCTCACAGACTGCAATTTCTGGCAAGAACAGAGTGAGACCATGCCAACCACTGACTGTCACAGACACCAAACTGCAAGCTCAAACATTTCCTTTCTATCTTTCTTTAAGGCAAAATATTACAGCACCTTACAGTTTCATGGATATAAAGAACACTAAATTATAATAAATTAATTAATTATATTAAAGGTGAAAATTGTGTGTGTGTGTGTGTGTGTGTGTGTGTGTGTGTGTGTGTGTGTGTGTGTGTGTGTGTGTGTGTGTGTGTGAGAGAGAGAGAGAGAGAGAGAGAGAGAGAGAGAGAGAGAGAGAGAGAGAGAGAGAGAGAGAGAGAGAGAGAGAGAGAGAGAGAGAGAGAGAGAGAGAGAGAGCATGTAGTAACTATAGCAGTTGTTTGGCAAAATCAAACTCTAATTGTGACCTCAATGAAAAGTTCCATTAGCTATTAAGTCATGTCTAGTATGTGACCTTTAGTTCTGGAGTCTTACAAAAAAAAAGTTCATTTAATGCAAAATAAATGCAAGAATATTTAACAACTTGGTTTCTCTGGAATGCATTAGAGCAGAGCCCATAGAAATACCGCAAACATGCACTTCTTTTATATCAAAGCTTAGTAAGGGTAAATAATTTGACCCCTTCTGGATTTTGCCATTGAATTTTCTTTCCCAGGACAGCCTTAACAACAGGCATTGTTGCTCTTATTTTTTCACCGTCGCGTCCTTTTGTCTATTTTATATCCTCCACTGTCTCAGTTGGGGGGATGGGTCAAAGTTAATCATTTAAGTGCTTAGTGTAGTGGTTGGAGAGTCTCCTCATACACAGTTCCCACTGGAATTACAATGACAGATTCATGTGAAGAGGACATATGTATTCTGTCTAGCTTTCTCTCTCCACTTCCACTGCCTATTTTTACCCTCACCTGCTCTGCTGGAACTCATGCTTCACCCTAGGTCTCCTGCAAAAGGGGTGGTCTGTTTGGTTGAAGTTGGTGGTCCACTCTGTCTAACCTCACCGTATTGTTGTCAAAAGGTTGTATCAGAGCTTCAAGCTCAAGGCTGAGGAGGACTTACCTATTGTCTCTGAAAGGCTCTCTCATGTCATCACTCACTCACCCATAGTCTCACCATTCTATGGTGAAGACTTATTGTCCCCCAGCGGTGTCATCTTTTGTTTTCAAAGGGTCACACCTATATTTCTGAGCTATTAGAATAAAGAATAAAGACAGGAAATGCAATAGAGAACAGTGAGCTCACACCAATTGAAAGAAGAACACTAAGTTATCACACAAGAACAGTAATGACAGCTTCTGAAAGCTGAGATTCACAAGGTCTGCAAAATGCATGTAAGGTTAATTGCCACCAGATGTTCAGTGGATGTTTGTACTTGACTTAACTAAGCTGCTTGTGATTAGATTAAAATGGGAATTAACTAGTAGCCCAATCTGCTTCGGTTGTGTGAAAGATGTACTGGAGATAATTGGTGGGATGCAGGTGCAATGAGTTGAGAGTGTGTAAGAGAACAGAAAGCATTTGTATGTGTGCAACACCTGTGCACCTTTTCTCTAGAGTTATATCACACCTGCTTATACACCTGCCCACTCCCAACTCTCTTATTTTACCGGTTTCTCACTCCTCCTCCTTCCCTATCTCTCTAAATCTCACCATACCCACAGGGCTATGGGCTTATGTGAGACCTGACACCTTGCTAGAGTACTGATTATAGTCATTAAGCCCAAGGGACCCATGGTAAACACAAAGATCTATTTCATTTCCTTTTCTTCAACAGTGCTTTATTTAATACATTAGTAGGTTCATACATGTATGAGCACCTCTTTTTGCTAAGGTTCTGTGAGAATGCTTGCTGAGTGGAAATTTGACACAAGCATTTAAGCATTTATTTAAAAAAAAGATCTCTTTAAGATTGTGTTTGTTTGAAAGTTTGCAAACAGGAAGAAATTTGAAAAGTGAAAAGATGTTTCGCAGTAATTAGCCCTCTCTGTAGCTTTGGTGAGGTAGTTAGGATTTGAATAGAGATGGGGGTTGTGTGTGGTGCTTGATGAGTGGGGGTCCCTCCTATTGTAGCCTGTCCTGTTCAGGCTTGCACTTGCTGTATGAGGGAGGGAAAGAGAATGAGAGAGCGGGCAAGATAGGCACGGGAGGCAGCTGTCACTTAACATGTGAATGTTTGGGGGCAGCCTGGGTCTTTATAGAGCATTTTTTTTCTCCTTTTTTTCTCCACAAGCAGCATGGAGTTTGGGAGGCAAAAGAGACTTTGGGGGAGGGGCTAGCCAATGGAGGGAAAGAAGGAGCCACGGAGATGAGAGTGCTCCGCTGTCCAACTGTCTGACACAAGAGAAACAAGAGCCCGAGAGTTCACACAACACACAGCCGGCTTATGGACCAAGATCTTCCCAGATCTGTAAATGGGAGTCATGCTATATATCTGACAAGTGGAGTACAGCAATACTGGGTTCCAGTTGGTGCACATCCCATCAGTTTCCTCAACAAGGAAGGAATTTCTCTATCGCAGAGGGTACAACAAAGAGGACAGAGAGTCTCGGTGGGAGGGGGAGGCTGAAGCCAGGGAAGAACATTGTTCGCCTGTGACTGTGGGCAACGGAAAAGCATGACCTAGTGTGTGTTTGTTTTTAAAAGTGAGTTTAAAAGAGTGAGGGTGTGTACACAAGTGCACAATATATGTATGCCTATGTATGAGACTGCCAGTGAAAAAGCAGATCTTTCAAAGGATGCTGAAGATATCTGTTCTCTGGTTTGAATGCAAAAGAACCAATGGAATTGTTTCTTTAGCTGTTTGTCATCTGTGGCCTGGGGTAAGTATGAATCAGTGTCCTTAACGGTCAGAAACCGCCAAATCTTCAAGATTGGGGTGGGCTCTTTCAAACTTCCCCACTACACTGCCTCAGCAGGGAAAGGTGCACAGTGTGTGATGCTATGTGGATTGCTCTTGTTTGACTGAAGGGGATTTTGGAATGAATCCATTATGAGCAGTAGCTTGAAGGAATTTAGTTCTTATTAGTTTTCTCTCTTTGAAGCATGCCTTTGAGCTTGACCTATTGCTGTTTTTGTGAGTATAATTTATTTCTAATTATGTGATTTAGATTAAATTTAATACCAATCTTTATAGTTCAGGGGTTACAGTTTCATTTATATATTCAAAATTAAACTTCTGTGTGTTATACAATCACCAAATCATTGTGACAAAACATAGTGGACAATAGAAACATAAAAAATTAATATTTGTTAATTCATTGACAATATCTGTAGACTGTCAGTGCTAGTATGAGGTCACATGCTGAACAATACCGTTAAGGGCTTTTATGTGTCCCATGGGGGACCCTACATCTCTCCTTTAATTAACGTAACCCACTATCTTGATTACTATATGAAGTCTCTCTGACTTAAATATCGGATTTATATTCATCACTATTATTAAATATAAATAGACACATGCTCCACAAATGCAGTTGCTCTTACTGCCTTGTAATATCTAAAACCAGCTGCTACCATTTATTTGCCATATTGGGGTCAAACCAAGGTTTGGTATTGTTATGGTAGCCTCTGGCTTTACCCACACTTATTCATTTCCCAACACTGGGATCCCTTTAGTGGCCATAGAAACTAAAAAGAAAAAATAATCTTATTTAGATTTCACTTGTTTGTCAGTATGAAGTTTAATATATGGTTTATTGGTTATTAGTTACATTGCTGACGAATACTGTGCCATATTTTCAAGCTTTTTCTTCTTTATTGGAAATGCTATAGATTATCCATGAAAATGAGTCAACATCGTTAGGTTAATTCGATTCATTGTGTTTCTGCCTGTGATATGCCACAAAAATCAATGCGTAGATGAGTGGTCTTAAACAACAGACCATTCTATCATAATGGAAGGTGGTTTAGGAGATTCATGATGATGGCTGTGCTGCGATATATTTCAGTGTGTTGTATAGTTAAACAGGTTGAATACCTCATACCGTGCATTGCTTTAAATCTGAATTGATGCACAATATATTTCGTTTTTTTTTTATTCAATTACCCTTGAATGAAATTTGATAGTTCTCAATTTTCAGCTTGTTTAGCAGTTTTAAAAATCACTCAAACCGGAGACAAAATGCTCCCATAATCCCACTAAAATGGTACTGGACGGTATATTGACCTAGGATGTATATACTGTATACTCACTTTCAAAGGAAACAGTGCTATATCAGATTTGGTGTCTGTTTAATTGCTAGTGATGCACATGAAATATTTAATGGTCATGGAGTATTTGGTATCATAGACCTTCAATTGTCTCCATTTATAACTTCTTATCTTTGCACAGATATATGACCATCTGGGAGATGATGGATCAGTCCTGCCAAAATATATACCATTTTTAAAGAAATATTATTATATTATATATTAAAAAAATTACTATTTTATAAGAAAGGTTACCTGACATTTACAGAGCCAGCAAGCTAATGAAATCCTTGCATCAGTTAATCTTCATTAATTTGTGAATTAAATCTATCAGTTTATAGTGCATATAGGGAAGATATACTAGGTAGTGCTTAGTCCGCTATATCTCCCAGACATTTAATTGTATGGGTCCAGCCACCTCAAAGTTCCTCAGGCTTCACTACATTAATATACACTGATCCAGAATGACCTGGTCTGGCCTCAATGACCAATAACGACTGGCTCTCACTGAGCTTTTAATTATTGTACGTCATTGTTTATTAGAAAAAGTAGGAATAGAAAGATTTTATATATTTTCAATGTAAAAAGCTAAGTTGTCTTCCTATTTGATAGGTCATACTAACTATTTAGGGGTTATTGGTCATTGTCTCAGCACAAAGTTAAATAATGCTGAAGACTGTGTTCCAAAAGCAGAAATATTCAAAGAAGAAAAGACAATTGTATGTTGTGAATGAAAAGTTTTAGTTTTTCAATTCACTGTTTTACAATATAAGAGGAATGTATTTATTATCTTCTGATAATAATTCATCTCAGGCCTATCAGAGACAATTTAGTTTTTTTTACACTAAGTACTCCTATTCTGCATGTCATTTATGGCTCTCCTCCCAATATACCAATCCTCTGTGCCAAAAAAAAACCCCAAAACAGAACCCCCACCTTTTGAGACAAGAAAATTTTGCAGCATTTTTATGCCTGTCATATTTGATCAAGAGAAAAATGGTTTCCCAGTGCCTTCCTGGGGCAAGCCCTGGCAGGGGACACTAATTCTGGCTGCCATAGCAAACAGTGGGAATTCTAAGAAGAGTTTAGAGAAGCCTGCCAATTGCATGTCTATGCCCCAAACCTTCAAGACGGTGTCATTTTGTGTGTATTTAATATGAATATGTAGTGGGTTAGAATAGAGACCTAGTTTGTGCTATGTTCTTTACAAGACACTTCTACTGTTTGTTAGTAGATGATTTTCCCTACATAGAATTTGAAAGACTATAACTGAGTCTTGTGGTGTGCAGTGTGTATTAGATTTGTCCACAGAGAGTTTGTGTTGGAGAGGAAGAAAGTGTTCGGGATGAAGGTTAAAATATACACTCATGCTGAGTACCCTTTTATTTTAGGTAGCTGAAGCAACTCCTGTATGCATGGCCCTGAGGCCTTCTTGCCTCACATCTTACTTGCCTGTAGGCTGAAGTATGGGTAACCTTATAAGTAGACCAAGTTGCCTGGGTCAGAAGTCCAAGCAAGTAAGGACAAATGAGGCCTTCCTCAAAGAATGCTACCAGAGACAGAGGGAATGGCCTGTCCCAGAGCCTCCTAAGGAGGAGAGGAAAATAGAAGATGTGGACCAAATCTCTCCACAAGTTCCCACACCAGACAAAAGCAGGAGCTCTCCTGCTCTTACTGTTACAACCACCAGCACTTTGGATAATGCCTGGAGAAACACACCTTCCCCAGCCAAAACAATATACAATGGGTCTTTGCCCAGGAGAACCAATGTTCCTGAGTACAGGAGATCACCTCTGGGACAATGTGGAATAGCAGAAACAAGAGGCACCCTGCAGAGACGGGATTCTGGAAGCCCATGGTCATGGAAAACTTTGAATACTCGAGAAGTCACAGAAGTCACCGAAGTGACAGAGACTGTTGTGACAGAAATTGTGGAGGTGACAGAATATCCAGCAGGACAGAAAGGCGGAGATCCTATTGTTACCCGGACGGTTAGGGTCCTCACAGGAGCCGCTGATCAATTAGCAGAGGTTCTGATTTTGTTTGTTTGTTTGATTCTTTGCTTATTTGTTTAGATTTCTCAGTGCTACATTTTTTCTTTTGACACAAGGAACTAGGTTTGAAGATATTAGTTTTGTAAGAAATTCTGACAAGATGCCATGCTACTTTGCTCAGATGTTTAGATATTCTCTGTCAATTCCTGTTCTTTCTTTTTTGAATAAAAAAAATTGGAAATATTTCTAAATGATGTTAATATAACAAGTTTGAGAAAGCTATATAAGACCACGGATCACCAACTGGAGGGTTGATGCACTTCCTGTTGGCCAAAATGAAAAATATTTGTCAGGATAGATTTTCAAAATTTCATATTAATTAATCAGATATCCAATAAGGAGTAACTATTTTTGCTCACAGCTGCAATGCTATTGGAAAATCCATTTTGGAGAAAGTATTGAGTCTTGATAGAAAGAAGGTGCTGTCAATAATTTTAACACATCATTTTATCATTGAAAGACTGGCAGCCGCATTATATCTAATGCTCTTTTTTGTGAATTCTTTGACATATGGGTATATGATCTTTTCTTTATTCCAGACTACCCGGAGTAATTTGGCACTGACAGATGGATTTGGGGATCCTGAAATGTTTATGCAAAATCTGCAGACATTATTAACATGGGTTTGCGAGATTGAAGAGCTTGTGGCAAATCAAAAACCTCCCTCATCTGAATTTAAAGTACTGAAAGCTCAGCTTCAAGAACAGAAGGTATGCCTATGACCCCTTCCTAAATGAAGTATGCATTTGTTTTGATAAACCTTGTCTCCTTGCAGAGCTGTGTATGTAAATGTGAATTCAACCTTGAAATTCTTTTAAAGCACTTTTTATCCTGAAACCGCATTTCTCCTGAGAAGTTCATGCTCACACTGAGATCCTGAATGCTTTATTGTACAGTTCCTGACGGGAACTTATTCACTGTTCTGCCTGAAATAGCTGTCTTTTGTTAGAGTAGTGAGTAAGGTGAAACATGCCTGGATAACCACAATGAAGCCTTGATACATGAGACAACCTTTACTTCATGGGCACAGTGACAGAATGAGGCACATTTTTGACTGAATGAAAGTTCTTAATTTTAGGCCTGCATCCTATTCAATTCAAGTTACAGATTCTCTCCTGTATAAAGTATAAACTTACTTTTAATAATACATTTTAAATACAAATAACAAAAATTCCAAAAAAAAAGCAGATAAAGATTTCAGGCATACAAAACACCTAAATATGGATCATTTAAGTGTGTGTGTGTGTGTGTGTGTGTGTGTGTGTGTGTGTGTGTGTGTGTGTGTGTGTGTGTATGTGTGTGTGTGTGTGTGTGTGTATGTGTGTGTGTGTGTGTGTGTGTGTGTGTGTGTGTGTGTGTGTGTGTGTGTGTGTGTGTGTGTGTGTGTGTGTGCACGTGTGCGTGTGCGTGTGCCGGACACATTAATCCCAAATCCAACTAAACGTACATAAATGGACATTTCAACACCCTCACTTAAAAGTCTTGTTACACTTAGAGTGAATATTCTAACAGTGTTTTGTAAATATTGTGGACTTTTCCAACAGCTTCTACAGCGTCTTCTAGAGGACAGGAGGTTTAACATGGAAACTATGATGCAGGAGGGCCCACGTTTAGCTGAAGGGCTTCAAGAGGAAGAAAGAGATAAATCCAAACTCCGACTTCCCCAACTCAAACTGAAGTGGGAAGCTCTTCTTTTAGGTGCTAATAGCAGGTCAGCATGATGTCCTCAAACCTTGTTTTGTCTTTTCAGTAAGTTATTGTAATCCTTTAAGAGCAAAGGTATGCATTATGTTAACAGGAGACAGAGTTTGGAGCTAATTTTGCCTCAGGCTCAGCTCTTTCAGGAGAGAATAGACAGTCTTCATCAGTGGCTAATATCCATGGAGCAGGACTTAGCTGAGCTCCGTTCTGCAGAGAGAGCAATGCTCCATTTACAGGAAGCCACTGATCAGGCCAAGGTGATTAGATGAAAACTTTGGCTGTGTATATATTTTAGACAGTATACTTCTATTTTGTATTGACAATATTATATTTTATATTGTATAGGCTGTCATGGAGGATATAAAAGCTAAGAGTGTCGACTTTGGAAATCTTCAACACTGCTGTCATGATTTCATGGAGATGGTCTCAGGTATCAGCTCTCTTAACCTTTATTAACGACCATGATTAAAGAATTAAAAAAAAATTATATTGGTTATTTGTACCCATTCCTTCTCAGAGGAGGAGTCTCATCTGGTACAAGAGAAGGCAGATAGCTTGCGTATCCGGTACTCAGTGCTCAGTTTAGGCAGTGCTGATGTGCTGCAGAGGCTGGAGAACGCGCTCGAGGCCTCTAGCCGATGCACCTCCAGTCAGGAGGACCTCCACCTGTGGCTGGGCCGCATCGAGAGGGAACTTCTGGGAACATCTCAGACTGGAGATGCAATGCTGTGTGCTGCTGAGAGACAGAGGGTAAAAGCAAAATTAAAACCCATTTATCTCATTTAATTATTAATAAAAAGTAGGTTATAGCTGATAGTGGTGTCATATTTATATGTATTTTTTTATCATTTCTTTTAACTTGATGTATTTCTAGTTCTGTTTTTTCTTTTCTTCTTTTGACATATTAATTATTTCATTTTTATTGCAGTTGGAACAAGCAGTTGAAAAAGAATCGGCCTGGTTTCGAGCTACAACCCAGGGACTGGAGAAACTCAAAGTCATCAACCTGGACCCTGATGTCATTGCTACACAGCTCTATGAGCAAAAGGTGAAATTCCTACATATAAGTTTCATTTTATTCAACTAAATATGTAAATGTAAAATATAAATATGTTAACTACTCTTTATTGTATCATAAAATGCTATATCTTGAATCATTGAAGATTTTAAAAATACATTTTTTCAACAGATATTAGCAGTGGAGATTCTTCAGCACAGGTTTAACATAGAGAAAATGGTGAAGGTTTCTGAACTCTTACAGGCATACAGTGATATTGAGGATATGGGAAGTCTTCAGGTACCAATCATGAACTTATTAACATTAAAAAATCTCAGCCTACAATCATTAAAAATAGTCTCTTGTTCTGCTAAGTTGTAGCATTAAGGATTGTGGTGTAAATTTTGCAAAGAGAATCTAGATATTTAAATTCCAAATTTTTTTTTTTTTTTAACAGACTGGTTTAGATACTCTGGAGGAGCAATGTCAGATAACCACCGGCACAAATTCCCACGTGGTGCTGCAGCTGGAGCATGCTCAGTCTCTCTTGTCCCAGTTCTCTGAGTGCTATGCCGAGGTGTTGCCATGGTTACAGGAAACCAAATCCCTTACTGTCCAGCTTTCTTTGAACACCATCAGTTACGAAGCATTCAGAGAACAACAGGAGCTCTTACAGGTACTACAAAATCTGGTCTCTCCAGTACTCCCTCTTCCTATGTCAACAGTCAGGGCTTTGTTTAGGACTTTTTCTATTTACCAAGAGTTCCCTATTAGGTCATCCTTCAGTAAATGCTTTGAACACACTTGCTTCTTCCAGATGATTTGAAATCACAGCACTTGTTTTTAGTGAAAGAGGTTTAATTTAAATGAACAAAAAGTGGCATACTGACCCAAATTCTCATAACCCACTGCTAATTATTTCTTTTTACACAGAGCCTAAGGGAGTCTATAGCTGAGCACAAGCCTTTGATATTCCGATTAGGAATGTTGGCCAAGCGTCTGTCAGACCTGAGTCCTGACCAGGCTCAGCAATACAGCCAGAAAGTGTCAGAGGCTGAGGAGCACTACCAGACCATCAGAGACAGAGTCAGAGAGGCTGCTGGAGTACTTGAGGAATCTCTGCCACGGTATACACAGGTAATATACGCAAAAGATAACTTATTAAACCTTATATACATGAACAAGTGCAAAAATGTATATAGTTTTATCATGATTTGCTGACTAGAATATACACAAAAGAGCCAGTTTATTACACTAAAGGTAGAGAAAGAGAAAGACAAACATATATTGTGCCTGGGTGTTTAGGAAAGTGCCAAGTGTGGCAACACGGCTTTGCCTGAAACATGTACAGTACCAGCACCACACACGTTGCCATGCTATTGTCACTGTGCTGAGAATATCACCACCCTTCTGTCTGCCAATGTCTGCCTTTTTGTCCTGTAGCTGAATGAGAGGATGATTCTGATAGGGGAAAGCCTGGAGCGTATGTACAACCATATGCAGGCCACAGTGATTTTGCAGGGCCTCACTCCACGCATTCAGGAGCAGCTGAAGGACAACAAGAACACTCTGGCTGAGCTCTCCAAGCTGGAGCTAAGCCTAAATACTGTGAGGACTGAAGCTGAAGGGCTGCTGGCAAACACACAAGCTATAGGGGGCAGCTCCATAGGCACAGGTAACCAGTTTTAGTTTATTTCATGAATTATTATTTTATATACATAGGGGAAATGTATATAAAATAATAATATGTATAGCCAATATGTATATATGTATAGCCAAAAGTTGTTGGGCACCTGACCTTTCACACCCATATGTGTTTGTTGAACATCGCATTAATGATTGAATACTTTTGCAGTTTTAATAACCTCTGTGCCTATAAAAAAGCATTTCAGTAGATTTTTTTCTAGCATTTTAGAATTTGCTCATACAGCCATTAATGATGTCAGGGAACTGAAGCAAGGACTGGCATGTAGTCAGCTTTTCGGTTTTGTAGGTTTGATGTCAGTTCTCTATGCACACCACTCATGTCCTACCATACCATCCCATCCTTGGCACACCATGTTCCAGAGATGTATGGAGAACGGTGCAGGGATGTACATTGTCATAGTGGAGTATGTTTGGGCCCTTTAGTTCCACTGAATGGAATTAATGTTACCACCAGAGGTGGGAAGTAACGGAGTAAAAACACTTTGTTACTGTACTTAAGTACATTTTTCTGATATCAATACTTTGCTCCACTATTTATTTTTCGGACAACTTTTTACTTTTACTCATTACATTTTTACACAAATATCTGTACTTTTTATTTCTTACATTTTCAAAACGGACTCGTCACTTTTAGTATTATTTCTTCTCATTAAGCGCTGTTTCCAGCCTATCATCTTATCATTGTGCGGCTTTTTCCCCATGTGACTGGTGTACTGTATTATTTACTGCCTATCAGACATAGACTAAGGATAGCGGAGCTAACAATGAGCAGCACGCCTACAAAAGGAATAGCTAATATTAATTCAGAGGGAGTCACCGATGTTAAAATAACTAACAACGAGGACAGTCCTGGACACACATGGATGGCCATATGAGGGAGATGTTTGAAATAATCGGCATCAGAAAGGATTCCTGGCGAATGCGTTGCGAATTGTGTCAACCAGGGGTGGTTCTAGCCCTTTTTAGGGTGGCTTCAGCCCCCGTCTGTAATCTCAGCCACCCTAAAACTATAAGGATCATTTTTACTT
Source organism: Tachysurus fulvidraco (assembly GCF_022655615.1). Classification (NCBI taxonomy): domain Eukaryota; kingdom Metazoa; phylum Chordata; class Actinopteri; order Siluriformes; family Bagridae; genus Tachysurus; species Tachysurus fulvidraco. Next base: position 13,330,237 of record NC_062520.1, on the reverse strand, counting down.
TCATAAATAAACAATAAAAATGACGTTAAAATGCAGGACATGTCGTCGATGGGAAAGAAAATTATTTATCAGTTTGATCCAAGAGCGATTTTTTTACTTTGGTTTTACACGCGTGTGTTGTAGTCTTTCAAAAGTACGTCTTCAGCTGTGTGCTTTATTTGAACGGAAAAGCACAGGCACGCGCAGCGTGCACGCGCAGTCAGAGCTGGAGGTGTTTATCTATAACGTTAATCGGCGGAAAGACGCAAAGACGGCAACCAAAAGCAGTGAAATGTCACTATTCTTATTACCAGAGTTGTCATATAATATATAATATAAAACTCTTCTTGTTATAAAGTCTCACTGAGGGCTAAACCCCCCTAAAGATGAAACCCTAGAACCGCCCCTGGTGTCAACCCAAAAAACACGAAGTGCTTAATTTTAAATTAATTTTGTCATTTGTAAAACATCACAGTAATTTTGAGTTGTTTTCAAGGACATAGCTGGAATCTCTGTACAGTTTGGGATATGGCCTTGGTGATACACGGTATACATTATATTATATTATATATTATATACACACACACACACACACACACACACACACACACACATATATAATAAAACATGACGTCCATTTACCAGCATGACACTAAACAGGTAGTAGTATCGGTGACTTTTTATGACTTTTTACTTCTTTACTTTAACTTGAGTAAAAGAGTGTAGTCACTACTTCAACTTTTACTGGAATCTTTTAAAAAAATGAGTATCTGTACTTCTACTTGAGTAAAGGATGTGTGTGCTTTTGCCACCTCTGGTTACCACATACAAAGCCATTCTAGACAATTGTGTGCTTCCAGCATTACCTTTGGCCATATAGTGCACTTTGTAGATTTTCTGATTATGATTTAGAATAATAAATAACAAAGTGAGTATCTGCTCTTTCAAATGTACCTTTATTTGATTGAAATAATTGAGTAATTGAGTAAATTCTCTGTCTCTGTAGCCATCCAAGATCGGGTGAGCAGCCTGACCAGCCAGTGGGAGGAGACACAAAGTCAGTGTCAGGAGAGGGAGAAGTGGCTCCTTCACCTGCTTGAATTGGCTTCAAGGTTCTGGAATGATGTAAGCAGCATGACAGTTGGGTTGAATGATGCCCAACAAACTCTGCTAGACCTCAATTCAAGCAGAACTGACTCTGAGACCATCCAGCAGAGCTTGGTCACAATGCAGGTAATACACTTCAGGTCTTATATGGGACTGCACAGGCCTCATCAGAAATTCACTAAGCTAGAGATGAGTATATGAATGTGAAGTCTTTTAACCAGTCTTAAAGAGAGGAGGAAATAACTGTTTTTGCTAAACAAAATGTTTACACTTAGTGTACACTTTAAATTTCATTTACAGACACTGAGAGAGGACATTGATGGACTTCAAGGAGAACTGGACATACTTGGGGTTTTGGGAATGGAGTTAATGTCTGCATGTGGAGACACAGACAAGCCCGAAGTCACAAAAAGCTTAGATGAGGTCTGTATTTTACATAAGCATTTTAGATGCCAATTCTTAAAATATTTATTATATACAGTATATAGCTAATGCTAACTTTTGTTTTTATGCCCAATAAACCGTTTTAGCTGTACTGCACATGGAACAATCTAAATAAGATCTGGACTGAGTGCAACAATAAGTTGGAAGAATCTCTGCAGTTGGTGCTGAATTATCAGGATACTCTGCAGGTATATGTTTAATAAAAATATCATAAAAATACTTGCTGTAAAATATTACGACTTGTTAAATTGAAAATAATAAATATATAAAGTATTTTATTGTTAATCCTCCCAATAAAAACACACAAATAGACAGGGCCTATTTACAAACAGACTGCTGATTAAAACAATCTAAGGGTGCTGCAGCATACAACATCTATTTTACTCTGTTTGTAGGGGCTATTTGAGTGGCTCAAGTCAGCAGAGCTGAAATCCACTGAAGAGTTCTTAGTGGGATCTGATCTTGGATCGGTCAAAGAGCAGCTGTTTGGTCTGAAGGTGAGCCCTATTGCCCAGGAGACAGTTTACCAAGTACTTCTCAAACTGAAAATTCTTGAGCGTTTCTTTTTTTTACCTCTTAGCAAGACCCTGGTTGTTTTATCACTCCCTTCAGGAGTTCAAGCGGGAATTATACCAGAAAAAGATTGAGATTGAGAGTTTGAATCATCGTTTTGTGGGTCGTCTATCTCCGGGTTCTGTTCGGCCCGGGTCCACTTCACCGTTGAGTGATTTTCGGCAGCGCTGGGACAGTCTGGAGTCAGAGACTGTCAGCCGACAGGTACGACATACACATATTTACCTATCAGCCTTTTACACTAGTAAAAACTTTGAAGCATGTATATTAAAAACATAATTTTAATAAGCATTAGTTTATGGTGCAATTCAAATATTCTATGCGTAATTGAGCAGCACCAGCTGGAGTGTGCACTGCTGGGATTGGGCCAGTTTCAGAACAATTTTGATGAGCTGCACGCCTGGATCTCCCACACTGCCGAACTGCTGCAGGCATCACGGCCCATCAGCATTGATCTACAGACCTGTGAGATAGAGCTAGCCAAGCACAAGGTATATGCACCATCACTAGGTATATGCACAACATCACTATTCAACATTGCACAGTACTTAACCGAAATATAATTATTCCTTAATGCATAAATAATGTCAACATAAATCAAATGTAATAATTAATTTCAGGAAAGGAAAGCTCTATGACTCTAATCAACAGACAAGATAATATTGTGCACATTTAAATAATTTATATGAGACAAATTTGTTTTAAAGTTTATGATCCCCTGGCTAAAATATGTTTGACAAAATACCTATTTGGTTTTTAGTGCATATAACTATTATAACTCCAGTACTAAACTGGAGACTAGGTAAAGCTAACCTGACTTTTTGTGTGTGCAGGTACTGCGCAATGATGTAATGTCACATATACACACTGTGGAGTCTCTGAACCAGGCAGGCAGGGTCCTGCTGGAAGGCACAGGAGGAGAGAGTCCTCAGGGCCTGCAGCATCGCCTGGAGCAACTGAACGATTGCTGGGAGTTTGTGCGCTCCGAGACAGAGCGCAGGCAATTGGAGCTGGAGAATTACCTCAGTCAAGTAGGTAGAGCACCAAATATATTTACACATAGTTCAGCAAGGCTGGGGGTGATTCAATTGGTTATTCACTGTAATGACCATTTATGACTTCTAATTTTTAATTTTTAGGAATTTGAATTTGTATAGCACATACTTTGACATTATGTTGAACTCATTAAATGCTGCACTGCATTTCATCCATAGGTTCAAGATGTAACAATGGAAATCCAGGATCTTTTGCAGTGGCTGGAGTACACAGACTTGAAGTTGTCCTCCACTAAAACTGTGTGGGGAATGCCAGACACTGCCAGTGAGAGACTCAGTGCTCATCTGGTAATGCTGCAAGCCACAATAGTTACTCAAATGTACAGATTGTGTATGTTACTACATTCATATCTGCTGACTGTGTGTGCTGTGAACATTCATGCAAATGTGGTTATGTTTGTTGTGACTCATGATTAAAATTGACTTGTAAAATTGCATGTATATGTCTGCAGGAGCTGTGTAATGAGATGGAGTCTAAACTGCATGCGTACACAAATATCCGTAACGCTGTCCACAGGATGCTAGAGGGAAGCAACGTGGCTCATGGCTCCACCACTGAGCACAGCTTAAGCATCCTGGAGCAGAAGTGGAACACTGTCTATACAAAAATGCAAGACCGGAAGGTAATTGAATAAGATTATGTCATTCAAATGATCGTGTTAAAATGTCTGAGACTTCTACTGGTCTAATATCTCCTATTTTTTTTTTGCTAAGGCTAAGTTAACAGAAGGACTTATTCTAGCAAAGGAGTTTAACAGCAATGTTCAAGATCTGCTGAACAAAATGGCAAAGTGTGAAGAGCTCATTAGTTCTCTGCCTACTCCGAGCTTCATCTTTGACACCATCAGCACCCAGCTTCAGGAACACAAGGTTTGTTGTTGTTGTGGTTGTATTTATATTGTAGCCTTATGCAAATGTTATGCTTGATATATTTTTTCATAACAGATGCTGATGAATGAGGTCCAGTCATATGGGGAGAAGAAGACCTGTGTGGAAAATGCAGCCTCACAGCTGTTGGAGCTTAGCAGGAAAGAGGACTGTGATGTGGTACAAAATCTTCTAATAACGGTGCAAGACCGCTACAGGAAGCTTCACCAGCACACCACAGAAAGAGGGAAGACCCTGGAGAATGTTAAGAAACAAGTTAAACAGGTGAGTTAGACTTCACAGACTACAATAAATGAAGCCGAACCTCTGATCATGATTTTATAGTAGTAATAATTGAACTAAATTTTCACTACAGCACTGCTGAATTCTCATTTCTGATTAGTCAGTAGTTGTGTTGTTTAATATTCTTTAACAGCAGCTCTGACAACAGTGCAAGCTGGAAAATAATGTAACAGGTTAACAATGAATAATGATCATTAATTGATATTTTGTACTTTCTTTGGGGAGAAATTCATATTTCTAGAAGACGACTCAGGTGTCAGTATGTTATATTAAGTTTCCTGTCATGGAAACATGTTCAGGACTAAAGATTTTGTGATTTTATTTAGCTGCTGTAATATAAGTGATAAAAGGAACTGAGGTTGTTTTACAGACATTTACAGTATTAAATGTATGACATGTTCTGCATGCATCTATGTTCTTAAATTAAAAAAAAAAATACTGACAAATTGCAATTTAATAAAGCACAGTAAAAATAATCAACTTATATTAACAAGTATATTTCTACTCTGTTGCATTAAATCATGAAATAACCATTTTTATTGAGTTATTAAATTTAGGTTTTAATGTGATCATGAGACTATGGATTGGACTTTTTGATTGACTGTTATAACTGTTAACTGTGATGAATAATCCAGTCACAGCAAAGGGTTTCCATTCTAGCCATTATCATGCAAAACCTTTCTTTTATAACCCATGGCTGATTATTAAATTGTTTTATAATATGTGATTTGATCGTTTCTGTGTCATCTATACAGTTCAGTGAGTCCTGGCAGCTGCTGATGGACTGGATGACTGAAGTAGAACAGACTCTGGACACACATAAAGAGATCGCTGTGTCACATGAGGAGATAAAACGGCAGCTCTGTGAGCAGAAGGTAACATTACCTCACAAATAAAGTTCAACAGATCTATTTATGAACTCATGGAATACAGAGGATTCCTGAAATATATAGAGAAATATGGATATTTTGTTATATTTAAACAAGACTATCAAAGATTCCATGTGGAAATATATGAAATATTTTATTCGTTTATAAGATCTAACCTGCTAACCATGTGGAATATTGAGGTGAAATAATGTGATTTGTGTTCACAGGAATTCCATAAAATCTTTCGCTCGAAGAGACCAATGTATGAGGCCTGCTTAAAGAGTGGCCGCACCCTCTTAGTAAAGACTCAGAATCCTTTCGACACCCAGTATCTTGAAAACATGGTGTCTGAGCTCAGAGACTCATGGGATACTATCAGTGGAAAGTCTATGGAGAGGTAAATATCATTACCAATCAATGTAGCTCTATACATGCATAGTAAATCCATGTTCTTTAGTACAATTGAAGCCATAATTTAAATATTTTGCTACTTAGGCAACATAAATTGGAGGAGGCACTGCTGTTTTCTGGAAGGTTCAGTGATGCACTCCAGGCACTAAATGACTGGCTGTACAGGGCAGAGCCACAGGTTGCTGAAGATGTGCCTGTTGGAGGCGAGAAAGATTTAGTTAATAATTTAATTGACAAGCATAAGGTAATTACTTATTATTTCTTGCAAGCTGGAATCTTGAACACTTAGTACAATACAGAATGACTTGAATTAATCTGTATTGTAGGTGTTCCAAAAAGAGCTGGGGAAGCGTGCTGGCTGTATTCGCACCCTGAAGCGTTCGGTCAGAGATCTGACTCGTGGAAGCACTGCTGATGCCCACTGGCTACAGGAGCAGATGGAGGAGCTGGAGGTCCGCTGGGAGGCTGTGTGTAAACTCTCAGTGTCCCGACAGACCAGACTGGAGGCAGCATTACGACAGGTACATGTTGACTGGAACTATTATGTGCAGGAGTTAAAGCATAACATATTATTGTACAGTATATGTCAATGGGTCACGATTCACAACTGATTTATTAAAAAGAACTATCCTGGTTATGTTTGTATTGTTAGAAATAAAATATAGCAAGGCATGCTATTAAAGGAAGATAATCTAATGTATCACCCCAATTTTACTTATTTTCCTATATCAGAGTATTCCAGTGTTTTATTCCTGTTATACAACACAATTTCCAAAAAAAAAAATGCTTTTTTAAAGAGCACTGTTATACATTTTGGCCATAACATTTAAGGTTGTGGAACATTGCCAAAACAAGTTCTTGCAATCTCTTATGTTATAGCAATTATCATTATAATAATACTGCTTGTCATGTTATAGAGATGCATTCAATGGATGTTAAGATATTTATATAAAAAAACAACACAATTTTTACAAACATTTTTATTAGGTTTAAGTTATATGGAGTACCATGTCAATATAGTCAGAGATGTGAGATTATAGAAAATAAAACATCTTGTGACCCATCAGAATTAAGAATTCAACAGCACTGTGGTACTAAAATAATAATTCTAAAAATTCAATTTGGAAATGTAAAAATATTTTGCACTTAATCTATAAATAATACAGTATATTCAGTAGACTCTAATAATATACTGTTGATATGGTTCATTTACAGGCAGAGGAGTTTGACAGAATGGTTCACACATTCCTTGATCAACTTGCTGACATTGAAAGGGTTTTGAAATATGGAGTACTACCTGAAGAGGAAGAGACTCTCCTATCATTTCTCAAACAACACAAGGTATGAGGGTCCTTAGTTTTTCCTAGTAAAAGGCAATGTATCTCATTGCAGATAAAACATAACTTTGATACTTTGTTTGAACAGGAGTCAATGAGCTCTTTAAGTAGTCATCAGGTGGCGTTGGAATGCATTCAAACCTTAGGAGAAGAAATTTTGTCCTCCTGCCATCCTGACTCTGTTATTACTATCAAATCTTGGATCAGTGTCACTAAAACCCGCTATGAGGAGGTGAGTGACTATAATAACATCCACATAACCAGATTGCTGGTAGACCTTCTGGGTATTTGTGTGTGTGAATATATTTATGTTTCAGGTCCAGACTTGGGCACAACAGCAAGCTGAGCGAATTCAAGCTGCGCTTTCTGCTCTGGAGGCTGAGAGAAAGGAAGTACAGCGCCTCCTGAACTGGATCTCCTCTGCTGAAGAATCACTGAACGTCAGCGACCAGGAACCCTTGCCTGACGACACAGAGCAGACAGCAGAGCTCGTCACCAAGCATGCGGTACAAATGATTACTCATGTTTACTCACCTTAACTGCACACAGATGGTTGCTGGGACAAAACCTAGTGAATGTAATTCATTGTGTCTCTTTGTAGGTTTTTATGGTTGAGTTACATAGTAAAGTAATAGAAGTAGAAAACGCCACAAAGTCCTGCAAACACAAACTGACTCCAAAGCAGGTTTCTCCAAGCCACAGAACACCAACCAGTAAGTGTTAACCAGGAAACGTACTGTTTCACTAATTCAAAAATGGAATGTGTTTTAATTTGGCATTGTGTGCTGTGTACAGAAAGAAGAGGCCCAACAAAATCCCCAATCGCAGGTTCACTGCCATTAGAGAGACTGGAACCTCACACACCCCAGTTGTGTCAACTAGTAAGCCAGTGGCAGAAACTGTGGGTTCAGGCCCACAGCAGAAAGACCAGACTTGATGAGCACCAGCAGAGACTCAAAGAGGTTATTACTGTCAATGTGTTTCTGTGTTACAGCATAATGTTATAGCATAACTAGTTGCAAAACAACTGGGCCCTTACTTACGTTCCTTGATCTCATAATTGCATACATGTTTGGGTTTCCATGTAGTTGCTGAATATGCCTTAAGATAAATGATGAAATTACAGGCTGGAGTTTAATGGGTTTATAATGTGAATTACTTGTGTCACATTGGATTTTTTTTTTATTTTATTATTTATTTTATTTTATTTTATTTATTTATTTTGGTTTACAGTTGGAAGAGTTTGCTAATTTTGACTTCAACATCTGGCGCAAGAGGTACATGCAGTGGATTAGTCACCTTAAGTCTCGGATCTTAGATGTTTTTCGCAGCATCGATCGAGATCAGGATGGTCGAATCACCCAAAAGGAGTTCATCGATAATGTTCTGACCTCCAGTAAGCAGTACAATACCTACCTTCTGTCACTGCTTGTGGCTTATTCTGCATACTTGCATACTTATTCTGCATTATTTATACATATAGACGTATTCTGATGCATACCAATTGTTCATGGCTTTCCTGTTAGTATCTGACACACACCAATAAACACGAGAGGCTGTGGATTTAATCACTGAGAAGCTTTATTAACAAAATAGTTCCTAATCTAAAATAAAAATAAAAATACAGGCAAAGGTCAAAGTCAAATCACAGCAAACAGCTTACTGAAGGCTGAGCAAAGACGTGAGATAAGTAAACAGTCACAACAATAAAAACATGATATGTGGTAGAAGTTGGTCAGAGCCAAATGGATAAATCATTTTGGAGTGGTAGTTTACTAGGGTGATGTGTGGCATCTTATCAGGCACATGTTTATATAGTGTCATGCATCACCACAGAGTTGGAAGAGATCTAGCTCTCTAAGCCTGCTCTGTTCAGGGCTGGTTGTGGTTAGATTCCAACTGCATGAGCTAAGGTTCTGATTTTTGTGTGGGTAAAATAGCATACAAAGATTACCCTGATACTCTTACCAGGTTTTCTAGGTGAATGGCAATGCTGATAAGACTTTATAGCTTGAGGCTTTAACCTCTGTATGCAATCTCAGCCTGGACATTGTTTCTCAAAGCCTTACTGAAGGGTTTCAGTATTATTTAACGTGTCCATTCCAGCTGCTTGAAGTAGTATGTGAGAAGACTGGCCTTGCAACAGCATGTAACCAATAAATGATCCACAGTATTTCAGTTGTATAGCTGAACAGTAAGCCTTTCATATAATTGTGTAGTATCTGGATAAAGCTTTTGCTTAATATAGTATGTCTAACAATTACTTTTGCTTATGGATAGAATTCCCAACCAATTCCTTGGAAATGACTGCTGTTGCAAACATCTTTGATGTGAATGGGGATGGATTCATTGACTACTATGAGTTTGTAAGTGCGCTCCACCCAAGCCGAGATCCCTACAGAAGAACAGTCGATGTAGACCAAATTAACGAAGAGGTACTTTTTTTATTTCAGATCCACATATCCATTTCCCGTATCTATTATCCCATCAAGGAAAAATCATGCATTTAGTAGAGTATGACAGCATTTAACATTAATGTACATTTACTTGCAATGTATTTCTTAGACATTTTAACAATACCTACACCATTTCCTAGGTAAGCAGACAGGTGTCTCAGTGCAGCTGCCCAAAGAGGTTTCAGGTGGAGCAGGTTAGCGCTAACCGGTACAGGGTAAGAGTAAAATCATATTCCTCTATTCACAATTTATGACATATCTTGACATTTCCAAAGTGACATGATGGTATCTACAGTTTGGAGACTCTCAGCAGTTAAGAATGGTGCGTATCCTACGAAGCACACTCATGGTACGTGTTGGAGGAGGATGGACAGCCCTGGATGAATTTCTTGTTAAGAATGACCCTTGCAGAGGTGAATAACTCTCTATGTTTTAATAAATGGTAAATGGTAAAAATTTCCAACCAATTACTGGTACAATTAATACAATCAATTTCATTTCTTAAACAGTAAAAGGTCGGACAAACCTAAAGATAAAGGAGAAATACCTGTCACCTCATTCTTTTGACACATCCGGATGCAGAGGAAACAAGGGGATGGCAGTGAGCAGGTCAAACTCCAGCCTGAGTTTATACAGCAGCGCATCAGCTCCTAGCAGCCCTTTAACTCGAAAGGTCAGGTTCATTCACATTTTATTGAAAATGTAAAGTGTAAATGTGGGGAACTTTTGTGGCAGTCATAAAACTAAAAGTGTATTTAGTTCTACTAACTATTGTTTTCAGCCTGTGTTCCAGCTTGTGTTTATTTCAGTCAGTAATAGTTTCCTGCTTTGTCTGATGAAGGCACTGTTACGCAGAAGTTTCTCTGGTGAAAGGTGTATTCGGCCAAGGAGCTCTATAGCTGCATTAGGAACAGACCAGTTCTCTCCAGCAGGAGATGATGATTCTCCTTCCCCCTCAGGTTTGTCATCTTATATGCAAAATATCTCCACTCAATATCCATAATGCATCTAGAATCAGGGATGTATCATTCTGAAAAATACAATCAGTATCAGGGCCAAAACTGGACAGAAAAGCTAAAATATCTGAAATATATGAACACATTTTCTGTACATAGAACATAAATTGGCTTGGTGTATGTTCCTCCAAAAAGCTTGCAATATTGTGTGTAGCTTGTGTAACCGAAGCTTACAGAACATCTGATGACTCACTGTGAGAAAGTCAGTATCAAATCAGTATTGAATATCAGTCAATACGCAGAGCCCAAGCCTCAGTGTGTATTCAGTATGAATAATGAAAACCAGATCATGCACATGAACAAGTAAAAATGAAACATAAGATATAAAAAAACCCACCTTTCATATTCTTTGACTTTAAAAATGTATTAATCTTAAAAAAATATTTTTTTAGTTAACAAATATCTATAAATATTAAATATTTCTTAGTAACATAACATGACAAGCTTTGTCTTATTAACTTCAAGAGAGGAAAATAGAGGATGGTGAGTAAATTCCAATAAGATTAAATAATACTATTAATACTCTTTAATACATTATAGAGTTAAATATTAAATACATACTGTAATTGACAAATTGCTGTAGTGTAAGAACATTTATCTCTTTGGAATATGGTGTTTTAGGAAAATAATCTACTACAGTATGGTGTTATTTCACTATAATGGCACACGCAGTATACCATTTTGAGTTTTAAAAAGTTATCTAATGGTAATAATAGCATTTCTCTCCTTCTCTGTGCACTTCAGAGGAAGCTGAAAGAGCACCCACATGATTCTTCCCTCAGCTCTCAGCATGGAAGAGCAACAGGACTCAGGATTCTACATTCAGAGGCCTAGAAAATGGTACAGCCCAAAATGGAAGTTCACAGCACACATTGGACTCCTCCACACGATCGTTCACACACTCACCCTGGCTGACGGACAGTTTTGTCATTCAAGAGCTGGTGGATCATGTTCCCACTGATACTAAGGTGTGGTGGGAATTCTACCCACAGTCAGCAATTATGCAACCTTATTCCTTCTCACAACATCTCCAGCTCCTCAAATTTGTATTTATATATTTTGCTTGTGTTATTTTGCAAAGCAAACACATATATCCTCCTCTCTGTTTTGAGAGAAGTGTTGGAATGTTCTGCATGGGTATTAGCTGCATGATGCCTCTGCTCGCCCAAATCCCAAATATTTTGCCTATATACTAAATAATGTGCATACTGAGGTCCATTATTGTTAGGGTGTGAGCAACAAAACTGCAAATGCCTTTAATAAAATCACAAACACACACATTCACACACATCAGTAATCTGTTTTACAATTTTTAACAATACAACCTGCAGAAACTGATGCAAACCAAAACAGACAGATCTTGTTCAACTGCCTTAAGGCTTCAGTGAATGTATTCTGTATATGATGTATTGTATACTCTTAAAAAAACTCAGATACTAATGTACATTTGTATTGAACTTTGTAAGTGTGGTTGTACTGTAGTATTTCCTCAGGTTTGTAAAACTATTTAAATATTAAGCAGTAATTTGGCCCTCGTAAAAAGGTACGTTGTAATGCCACACATCCAAAAACAATTGTTTTTCACTGCAATCAAATATATAACAGATTTGATTTTAGTATCCTGTTAATGTCTTCGTATAGTAATTCTATTTCAACTTGTAATTCACGCATAGCTTTCTAAATAAATCATTTCGAACAATCAACTTTAAGTGTTTCCCTAAGAGGACATGAAAGTGTAGGTCTCCATGAGATTAGCAAACATATGAATCGTCCAACACTCTCTGCCAGTCCTGAACTGTATTTTATTTAAACCAAAGGTCACAAGTATTTGATCTGTTTTAATATTGTGTCTGTAGGGCTGTAGTTTGCTGTATAGCTATTCATTTCCATACCTTAAAGAATGTCTTGGTTGTGGCCTTTGGTTCATATCACATAACATGCATGTGCCTTTTTTGTTGATCTTACATACACAATGTAAATATTTCTGAAGTCGGTGGAACACTCTTTCTGCTAGTTGTCCACCAACTGCAGTAACAATGGTGCAACAATGAGTATCTATACAAACTTTATGTTTACAGATAAAAAAAAAAGCCACTGTATCTTCATTCATTTTATGTATAACTGCTGAAATGCTGACAAGAGTTTTTTTTTCCTGGTTATGCATCTTTCTGATGACGTCCTACAAAGGACTGCATGTACTCACACCGGAATATTTTTTTTATTTTATTGTAGACAAATATCACTAATACGATGTTTCTTGTAAAATAAAAACATTTATAGAATACTGTTTTTAATTTAAAGAGTTTTCATTGTTCTCTGCTATCTTATAATGACTAGACATCTTATTATCTGTATAAAGTCTCTATTAACATTTTAGCAAGTAGCAAGTAAATAGAACAAGTAATTACATATACATACAGTTATTTGGTGTTAGTGCTAGGGATCGTTTGTTGTCAGGGAATTTGACTGCTCCCAGTGATTTACTGAATATTATTTTGGTTTAAGATTTGTGCTTTAACCTTATCTGGAAAACTTGTTATTGGTGGGATATTTGTATAGATATATATATAGAGATAAATTGGTCATCTTAATTTAGTCGCCCACACTGTTAAAATATATGGGTGTCTTTTTTTATGTTATAAAATTGAAACCAAATGATGTTGAGACATATGTTGTCACACAGTGTCAGAGCTGATTTAGTTTGACCTTGGGTTTTGGTAAATTGATGATGCTGTATGTCACTAGAGTGAAACAGTAGAGGAGCACACTTTCCTCTAAAACCTTGAAGTAGGAAAGACAAAATATAACGAATGGCCATGAAGTAAATTTGATAGTTCACAGGGATACAAACACTCAGGCTAAATAAAAATTAGCATTATAAAGTATAAATATATAATTGTATAAATCCCACAATAGGTTTTTATAAAAGGCTACAACATTTGTTACACCGATGAAAGAATTTGCTATCTACTGTATATGCAATGTGTTAGTGTGGGAGAAAACAGAAAATGTCCTTGCTTTGTGGTCTGTCCGCTAGATTTGGAATTTTCAAGCAAAAATACACCCCCCGAGGTGCCTCATAGATTAGATGATACCCACCTTCTTCCGATGCCCTGCTGTGTGAGCTGCTTTCCTCAATGCTTTATAGGAGAAGCCTCTTCTGTTGTCGAACATGCGCTTCTAAGCGAGGTCAGCCTGATAGTGAAAATCAGACCTCACATTGAGTTTGATAATATGGAGAATGTAAAGCAGTGAAGCACAGACCCAGGTAGGAATTTTCTCTTCTGCATGATAGAATTTTATACATTTTATGCACTTCAGGATTATTTGCATGTTTTCTTGCCTTAAGCAGTGGTTGTAAGTGATTAATTTTAATCTTAATCATATGAACACTCACTTACTGGTACTGAATTGCGATATAAATTTAGTTACATTGTTTATTGTCTTTTAGTAGTTATCAAGATTCTTTTATTTATTTAATTAATATCAATTCTGTGTAAATTACGTCTCTGCTTTTGCAGTAACTGCAGTGACAGTGAAATTTTTTTTTTAGGCTTTTTACTACAGAATTAGTTTTTCGTTTTTGTTTTGTTTTTTTAATCGTTCACACTAAATATTCTGCCCTTGCAAGGGATCCGATTACATAGTAAAAAGTTTAGAGTAAATAAAATTTCCAAATTACAGTTAAAAAAAGCCTTAATCTTTTTTTCTTCTGTGTTTTCTTTTCTAATCTCCCCAAACAGGTTGTTTAGTTCTCTTTCTCTGACCTAGTGAGGTGGCATGAAGATATATTTTTGATAGATAATACAAGGCACAGCTGTAAATAATTCTGCATTAGAACATCTGTAAAAATGTATTGTTTATAGCATTTGTGGGATAGTTTTAACCAAACTAGACCACCGGTCCTTAATTAAGAAAAATGGGAATTTTAGTGATTATTTAGCCTAGAAAATTACATGTGTTTTATCAACCTATCAATGGTACATAAATAAATTCTTTCTTTTTTTTTAAAAAAAATTAAATACTTTAAATATTTAGCAATAAATAGATAAACAAAATGCTATATCATTTGATTATAAAAATTATTTTACAGATGTTAATCAGATTTTTGTGGTTTATGTCATGATTTTTTAAAATAATATTTGAACATAGATAACAAATGGATCTTATCTTATCAGGTTCCTGTGATCATGCTGAGGGATCACCACATAAGTAATAAAATCTTTATGGCAGCTTTAAGGACATTATTATTATTATTATTATTATTATTATTATTATTATTATTAATCCTGTAAATGAACCAGTTATCAGATGTTTGTGGCAGCAAAATGAAGGGCATTTTATGGACACAGATTTATAGGCAGCTGAATTGCACCTTCACAGTGTTTTACTCACCTACTGGTTGTGGAACATCACAAGCTTGAACAGAGAACAGGAGGAGGAGCTTACTAGGGTTCCTCCTCCTCTGATTGGTCTCTGTCCAGGCTGTCTGATGGGGAGGGCTGAGCACATGGCTGTGCCTTCCATTGTGTTAACTGGTGAGAGTGTGACGTAGAGGAAGCTTGCGCATGCGCACTCGCTCCTGTCAGAGAGTGCGCTACATGCCTTATTATTTAGAATGTGTTGAATACAATCGCAAAGTCGGTCGGTAATACCTGCATAAGGTAGGTTGGTTATCTTTCTGTGTGATGGATTTTTGTATTTGTAGAGTGTAAAAGGTCATTCAAGGACACTTAGCAAAAAATCTCCTTATTTTGCTGGAAATGTTTGTAGATGATCATTGTAGTGTCTGAATAGAAGGAGGAAGTAAATGGGTAAAGGAACAAAAAAAGTGGAGGAAGTGTTTGGATTTACCGAAAGTCATTTGTTACCTTACAATGTAGAATGAATAATGTAATGCAACTGATTGCTCTGTGTTGTGTTGATGGTCAGGTGGAGGTCAGTGGGACTGTATTGGAAAGATCTGGCTGACCCACTAAGTAACTCTCAGAACACTATGACAAAAGAGAAGACTCCTATATTATAGCTGTGATTTTAAAAGGTTAAAATTTCATCGTGCTCTTTCATACACTAAACCTGTTTTGATTCAGCTGTCCACCATCCAGCAGAAAGTTTTAGTTATATCTCTTGTATACCTTGAAAGCAGAATCCTCTTTGGATTGTTCTTCACTTCCTGGTTGAGTTTTATTTGGAATCCTATCTGGAAACGCTCTGTTAATGGTTCTATATAAAACATTTAATGGTTCCTCTAAAACAGGGGTATTCAATTAAAATTCAAAGAGGTCCAGTTACTAAAATTTCCTCCCAGCAAAGGTCCGAATCTTATATTGTCACTTAAAATAGTGTACCCTCATGTTAATAAAATCAATACTGTAGTTGTCTTTACTACATGTCAAGTAACAGACAACAGACACTGAATTTCTTCTGAATAAAATAAATAAAAAGTGAAAGCACAGCTTTGAGCAGCCTGAACTTTGGGCCTATATTTCAAGTAATGTAAAACATTCAGAATCTTCTGAATAAAATAAAAGTGCTTTTAATCTTTAAGAAAAAAAATTAAACAAAAGACTTTTGAGCTGCCCCTTTTTTAAACATTAACTATATTGATAACACAGGAACTTTAGGCAAAAAAAAACATTTAAAGAAAAATAGAACAGGGCAGAATTTACTGAATAAAATAAAAGTGCAGAGCTTTGAGCAGCTCCCTTTTTCCTCTCTCCTTTCCACCTCTCCTTACTCCCTTTCCACCTTCCGTTCCTAGTGAGAGAAATGGGCATGTAACTGTCCTGCCAGCAGTTTGAATCTTAATTGTCCTGCCAGCGTAATTAGGTGCATTACTGCCACCTTCTGCTCTGGAGTATGGAACAGAAACAATCTGTTTTTGGCTTGGCTTTTGATGATGCTCCTTATTAATATCAAAGAGCTTATATAATCTTATAATATTAGATAATAATAAGGAGATGCTTAATATGATATTATTAGAATTTTAACCAGTCCAGGCAGACCAGATCCGGACCGCGGTCAGCCATTTGGTGATGCCCGCTCTAAAGGAAGAAACAACTCAAACAGGGTTTACTTTTCTCCATGTTCTCCTTGAGATTGTATACATAAATAAGGCCAAACCCAAAAAAAAGTGACTGAGAAGTGAAATTCCAATTTAATTGATTTGTGGTGTTATGTGTGTAATGTAATATTCCTGGAGCCTATAGATTTGATCATAGTAGCTATATGAGGATCTGAAAAATGATGAACCTGCTGTGAATATCTCTTGTGTTTATTTTTCAGATGACCTTCATTACTACCTGTTGGCTAATCACAAGCTGAACTCATTCTCTGCATCATGTCACTGTTGACACACACTTTATCTTGCCTCTTTGGCATTGGGTCATGGGTTGCCATCAATGGGATGTGGGTTGAGCTCCCACTGATTGTAAATAAGATCCCTGAAGGTTGGTACCTGCCCTCCTACCTCACTGTAATCATCCAGTTGGCGAACATCGGGCCACTTTTCATCACACTTATGCATCACTTCAGGCCAGGAGCATTGGACGAGCGGCCAGTCATCTACACAATTGTAGTGTTGGGTGTCCTAGCAGCTTTTCTACTGGCATTCCTCTGGAAATATACTCTATTGGTGGGAAATGCTGTACGAAGCGTAGCTCTGCTGTCTCTCAGTTTCATGCTGTCAGTGGTGGACTGCACCTCCTCTGTTACCTTCCTGCCTTTTATGATGAGGCTCCAGCCTCAGTACCTTACCACCTACTTTGTTGGAGAGGGACTGAGTGGCCTAATTCCAGCTCTTGTGGCTCTGATTCAGGGTGTCGGGGTGGTCCAGTGCATAAATGCTACAGCTATTGCAAACATAAGCTCAGCCAACTACACAGGGAGGATTAGTAATGAACTGGAGGCACGTTACCAGCCAGCTAACTTCTCTGCTCAGGTCTTCTTCCTGTTCCTCAGTGCCATGATGGCAGTGTGCCTGGGTGCTTTTGTAATGCTCAACTACTACCCTGCTGTAGTAAAAGAACATAAAAGTGAGAAGTATCTTGGTGATTCAAAGCACCGAGAGAAGGTTGACATTAGTCTATCCCTTCAGAACCATTCTGCAGAGCAGACACCTATGCTGGAACATCCAGAAGGTCAAGCAAATGAACCTCGCAGCACCTTTGGGAAAGGCACATACAGCAGAGCAGAGGTGGTCTTCATTTTTGTTGTTCTGGGTTGGGTTAATGCATTAACCAATGCAGTTCTCCCATCAGTACAGTCCTACTCCTGCCTGCCATATGGTAATCAGGCTTATCACCTGGCGACTACGATGGCTGCAGTGGCTAACCCTGTGGCCTGCTTTTTCTCCATGTTTTTCCCAATCAGGTGAGACAGAGACGGGTAAGATAAATGGAGAAAAAAAGTCTTTAATGTATATTCTGACATACCTTTTCCTGAACTCCAGGTCTCTGATGCTGATGGGGGTTCTTACGGTGACTGGTACTGGGTTTGGGGCTTACATAATGGGCATGGCAGCACTGAGTCCCTGTCCCCTCTTGGTTCATCATGAACTAGGTGCTGCACTCATGGTGAGGCTTCAAACAGATACTGTACATGTGTCTCAATTCCGATTGTAATACTAATCACATACCCACAGACCAAATATTGAATTTTAATATCTATACATACTTAATTAATTGAATGTCTCTATTAACAATAAGCTATCTATCAAAAATATAGTCCTACAGTTCATTGTCTATTGTATTTTACTATTTAAATACAGATTTGTGTGTTTTTGTGTTTAGGGCCCCTTATTAACACATTATGTCCCCAAAGACATGAGATAAAATCAGGGGAAAAAACTGGAAAGGATTCTTATCCTAACTAGTTAATAGATCTTGACCCCAGATCCCAAAATTGTCCATTTTAAATGGTTAACTTCTGTTGCATAGCTGTAGTTTGGATGACATTTCAAACACACCTCAAATATAGAGTGGATTTTTAGTCTGATCACAAATAAGCTCTTCAGCTTTAGATAAACTCAATCCAAGAGAAGTTAAGATAATGTCGGTGAAGAAGACTATATTATTGCCACACATTAACACAGCAAAATTATTTTCTTTGAATAGGGCATTAGGCACCTCACACAAGAGCCCAAGTGGCAGCTTGAAGTTTGCTGGAGTTTGAACCATAACCTCTCAATCTCAAATATAGTAATATTTTGTTATGGAATATTTTGATTTGGTTAAATTCTATTAATTAAATTGTTCAACATAGGATGCTGCGAATTAAAAACTCCAAACTGAAGTCCAAACTTGAGGCCATGAAGTCATTATAGAGTACAGCTTGTCACAACAACAAAGGGATGACTAAATCTAGAATGGTATTTTCAGCAAGCTTGCTGTGACCTTTAGGTGTTATGTCTAACACCCCATTTTCTCTGTTATGATACAGGTGATAACTTGGGTGATATTTGTTCTCACTCTGTCCTACGTGAAGGTGATTATTGGGGTGATCCTCCGTGATGAAGGACGCAGCGCACTCGTGTGGTGTGGTGCTGTAGTACAACTCGGTTCCATGTTAGGAGCCATGACAATGTTTCCGTTAGTCAGTGTTTATGGACTCTTCAAATCAGGAGATCCTTGTAATACTAAGTGCCCCAAATGAAACAAGCTTCATTAAATGTGTTACAGTTCTTTTCTCTAAGAAAAACAAATGAATACACTGCACTACGAATACACTGCAGCCTAAGACAATATTTTACTGTTTTAAATATGTTACTGAAATGTTACACAAGAAGTTCCAAAACACTTGCACTGTGTTAAGAAGTCTTGAAGTGCACTAGATTAGTTACACTATATAGAGCTATAAGGTTACAGACCAATGTAAAGACATATTTGTCTGTTGTGGTTAATGTTATTCTAACTGATGCTTATTTAAAAAGTGCCTTTATAGTATGCTGTTTAAAGATGATGTTCATTTTTCTCATGTTTGAAATGGTTCAGAACTTTTTTAAGTTGTAAAACTTTAATACAAATCATTGTTTGTCAAATGAAATATGTTTTTATACATATAAAGAATAAAGTCATTTAAAAATGATGACTGTTTATTTTTCTTCACTTCAAAAGCATAAAGAAACTGTTGTGTACAGGAATATAATATGTATTTATATATTATAATACATACATTACCCTTCCTGCAGCCCCAGGGAAAAATAAACATGAGGGGAAAGAATGTAAACTATATTTTGTGTGTGTCTGTGTGTGTTCTTTCCTTATTTTAATAGGACTGATGTTGCACGTCGCTGTCGTTAGGTGGCAGTAAACATCTGTGATGGTAAGTTAACAACAACCGTAGAAAAACCAACACTTTTATGAAATCGAGCATAAACCACGTTTTAAAGAAATGGATGCATCGATAAAACAGGACGATGTATTTATTGAGCTGAGAGAGCGGTTACAATCTGGCTTGTTAATTATACGGTAAGTTTAGGTGCATTTTCATGTTCACTGCTGATAGCATTGTTAGCCGGTGCTAACTGTAGCATGGACACTGCTGGGGTTTTGGGGAACTGATCATATGTGTGAATTAATGCTGTGTGTTATTTGTGGTCTGAAATGGCTTTAAGGCTACAGTTTTATTCATTTTTTTAATTTTCTCTTTACATAGTTGCCAGTTCAGAATAATGTCCATGTTTTTTAATGTGATGTTTAGGATGAACACACTTACTGTATTATTACTTACTGTATTATTATTTCTGTATTATTACTACTTACTGCACTGGTGTGGAACCCAGAGCAATTCTGCATGTGTTTTCAGCTCAGCCACATCAAGGTTTGATGTTCTGTGCCTACAGAAATGCTTTTCTGTCCACCATGGATGTAAAGAGTGATTGAGTTACTATGTCTTTACTGTGAAATACGGAGTTAGCTTTGCACACACACAGTTTGTAAAAAGAAAAAAATGACAGATTTGGATGGGACTAAAATCCAAGAGATTTCTAATAATTATATTTCCTCAGGTTACCATGTAAATGTCATCCAGACCAAATTATCAGTGTTTTCTTAAGTATATTCCGTGCAATGAAGATTTTGTACCTCCACTGAGATGAGGCTGACTCTATGAAAATCCTGAGACATTTACAGATCTACCAGCTCCAGTTGGACTCTATGATATCAAGAGGAGATCTGAACTCCATGTGATCTTTACACCAATTCAACACTTGTTTGACTGTATATTTGTAATCTCACCCCCAGTTCCACCCATATGAGGATGAGGTTCCCCTTTGAGTCTGGTTCCTCTCAAGGTTTCTTCCTTACCAATTTAAGGGAGTTTTTCCTTGCCACTGCTGCCTGAGTCCCCTCAGACTTGCTCATTGGGGATAAATAAATACTTGCATACATACATACATACACACTGTGAACTATATATATCTTAATTTTTTACTACGTTAATTCTTTTTTCTCCTTGTGTTTAACTTCTATGTTTATGTTCTGTAAAGCTGCTTTGAGATGAAGCCCATTGTAAACAATTGTAACTATTATACAAATAAACTTGAATTGAATTGAATAGATGTTATTTGCCCTTGTCCGGGTAATCTGTTTACATTATGACCAACCATAGTAAGAAATACTACTAATGATAAGTTATAGAAATCTTTGTCCCCATTTTATTTTGGCAGTGCTGCATCTGACCAGTAGATGGCGATGCTTGTATGTCTTGTACTCGTCTTTAAAGCACTCGTGTATGTAATGCACACCGACTGAGCTGAGGCTTAGGGGACAGGAGAAGGTGTTTTACATCAAAGAATGTTTTTTTGGCTAAATTGCTGCTATATGAAAATAAACAGCTGCTAACACTGCATTCCTGATGCTTCAAAAATGCTCAAGTGTGGAAACGCCAAAGCAAACCTACCACGGATTCTACAGAGACCACCTAATTAACGCTATATGTAGGTGATTTATGGAATTTTTGATCTTTAATGCTCATTAAGTCCACCATATGAGCAGCATACCGCCCGAAGTGGTCTGAGGATAAAAGTAGACATTGTTGATGAATAGTCTCTAATTTCTCATTTTTGCTGCCTTCAGGATGAAACCATCAGAATAATGTAGTGTGTGTAGTATATGTCTGAAATTTTCTCACCAGCAGATCGCATGTTTCTTGTTTGCTAACCAGCACAGATTGTGTTCAAATCAGTTGTTTTCCTTCATTAACGTGTGTGTGTGTGTTTCTTTTAGAACTGATGTTTTGAAGGACACATCTGAGGTAAATGTGTCTAGTGGAGACTCGGCCCTAAAAATCCACTTATCTGATTGGATTTATGAGGTGAAGCTACCCCCAGATGTCCGTCTAGTGGAGGGTTCGTGTCAGAAGAATCCAGAGCTGAATGTGGATGGACTGCATGTTAGAGTGCGTTTGAAGGTGGGCCAACATTCAGGTATGAGCCAAGTTCATTGTGGGTATCAACTAATTATATTCACTTAACTTTCATTAGTGATATCCGTATATCATTACGATCACACAAAACCCAGTGGGCCAAAGTTGGTAGGTCATTAAGCATGAACTTGTTCAAGGGCTGTGTAACCTCATTTGAAGAGTTTGAGTTATGAGTGCTGGCCCGCCCTCAGGCTCCACACATCATACTCCACAGATTAACTGAAATTAATGATGAATGCAGATTGTATGACCTTTGGCTTTGAGCCACTGCAGTGCTTGTTTCAAACTGAGCCCTCCTCAGCAGTGTGGGTGGTCATCTGACCCCAGTCACTTTGAGTCTCCAAACAGATTTGAGATCATCCATTAAACGTCTTGTAGCTGGCTGTTAATTATTGTATTTTGTTAATCACACTGAATCCCTGTTGCCTATACATTTGGAAACTCTTGCTCATGGCTATTATCCTACACTCTTGTCTTCTCTGGCAGCACTGAAAATACATCCAGTTATTTGGTGAAATACGTATGTGACTGTTTTGTGTTTGCGGTTGCCAGATGCTCAGGAAAGTGCAATGCAGCATCTGAGGGCACAGAGGAGTTATTGTTTCCTGTGCCAGTCCTGTGGGTCCATGGTGCTTAAAGACAGGTGAGGAGCAGATTCACTTTTTTCAAAGTTCAAGCAGAACACTGATGGTGCATAGCTTTAATTCTGTTGAAAAACTTTTATTCAGCCAGAACCATTTAACTCTCCAAAATAATAGTAAATCATCAAACTGATTAACTGTAAAACCCAGGCCTATTCTGCCTCTTCAGAGCATGTGTGTTTCTCTTCACGTCTTGCTTTAACAGTGCTCCTAATCAGTGAACAACACAGTTTTTTGAAGGTTGATGATTACTTTATTATTTTTATTAATGCATATTAAAAGAGATGCAAAAGAAAAGCATTCGCCTTACCACAAGTTTGAATTTCGAAGATTCCGATTCGTATTGCTCATTAAACCCACCACCTGAGCAGCACACGTAGGAAGCCGTGAGAAAGGAATATTGATTCCCGATTTTGTGGCCAGGAGTCAAGGCAGCAAAATTGGCCATGATGTATGGGTAGGTGAGGGATGCCATTACTTACTCCCCTGTCAATCATAGTGACCCAAGTCAATCATCCGGTCTTTGAGTCATGAATATTAAAGAGCCCCGACTGACAGACTGAAAAACAGCTTTCCCATATCATGCAGCAATACCAAACACAAAAGGAGCAGGATAACGTGTGGTATTTTTCCCACTATTGTCCCTCAGGGCAGCCTAAAAATATAATTTTACATACATGCCACCCATAACTGTATTAGTGCTGTGATTGATGTGGGGAAAAAGTAATCTCATCCTTCCCATTCACAACCAGTTTTTCTGTCTTGGACTCCTGGTCATGAATGGCCATGACATTGTCAATCGCGCATATCTCATTTGACATTAAAATGATCTGCCTCACAAAGTAAACTACAGAGAGCGAGACTCAGTGAGTTTGTTTTCATGGCACCATGCACACCCAAACTGTCTCTCAAAATATTCATCAATGTTAAGTTCTATGTGTTTAATGCTTTCAGAAGTATCATCGTTACAGTATATACAGAGCAGTTCCATAAATGATAAAAAGTACATTGCTGACAAGAAAACAACTGAGTAAAAAAAAAAAGCATCAGTGTGAAAGGGTGACCATTAAAGCTGGCAGATTAATGGCATTTCAAAAAAGCATTTCATATTTGCCATGCAATCAGTTTTACAATAGTAATCTAAGACAGTAATTAGGAAAATGCTGTGGTGTTTGGATTTGACTATTTTTAGTTTCAGCTGTATATCTTGGCTGAGCTTGCATCATACAGATGGATAGATGGATAATAAGATTCAGTAAGAGTACTTGGGCATGGCTCAGTTGATGACGTCCTGTAATAAGATTTTTTATGTCAGAAATTAAGTGAATACATAAGTGTTTACTGTTTTAGGGTTTTCAGGCGAGTGCTCCCCTTACCAAATGGGAATTGGAACACACTGGTAGATGACTGGTGTTGCCACCCTGATCCTTTCGCCAACAAGAAGCTTCTCCCTCAACAAGAGGACTGTTTACTTGGGGACACCTACTACCTCTTGACCCGTGACAGCAGTTGTGACCAAAGCCTTACAAAAGAAGTGGACTCCTCCAGCATGAAAGCAGGCTCTAATCTACAATCTGGAAAGGTGTGTTGCATTGACAGTCTCACCAAAATCTAAGCACTACTAGTCCAGTCCGTTCTTCTATACTCAGTGTTTCATAGGTGGTATTTGAGCTCTTTTCTTGGGGCATCAGTAGTCCTCATTCATGTTTAAAGGAACTCTGCTCCATCTATACTGCCTCTGGGCTGACAGGAAGTGAAGAAAGATGTTCTTTTCTCTTTATGAAGGGTTCTCAAGGAAGCGCCATGACATTCTCTCTCTCTCTTTTTATTTATTTATTTTTTATAGATTCTCCACCAGCCTGAGAAGTCTAACTTCTTCAGGGCTATTGATTTTTTTTTCTTTCCTTGTTTCTTTCCCTCTTCCTCATTCTGTGGGTTTCTGTGGCTCTGTGTCTGCTGCGAGTAAATGGAAGAGCCCTTTGCTGTTCAAACGTCTGATTCATCTTTCACTTCAGTAAATGGTTCCTCTCCGGTTATTGATTTCTGGTACATGTGGCTTAAACCTTTTTGTGCCTTCAGATCATGTATTTATTTTCGGTTCGTGTCCATGTCTCGCAGCCGGTACCTGCCCACAGGAATGTGGTTTGCTGTAAGAATTGCTGTGCAGTGCTGGGAGAGGCAGTCACGACAGGTAGGAGAAACTAGCATAATAAAGATGCAGTAATAATGCATGCAATGTTCTCTATGTCTTAATTCACCTTTTGACCTCAATAAAACTGGTACAAATTGGTGTTTTGGGTGTATTTTATAGGGCCTATAGACTTAGTCCTCAAAGCTATTCTCATAGTTCTCAATTATTCTCTAACCCTAACTCTGCATTGCTTTAAGTTCACAGAAAGTTGTTGTGCAAACTCTAGATGTGTGCTGAACACCTTTATTAGGAACACTGGTACATTCATGTACATGTTCAAACAGTGAATAATCTGGTAGCAGAGCAGAAAGTCCTGCAGATACAAGACAAGAGCTTGAGGAAATGTTCGATGTCCAACCTGTGGTCTAGGGGCCATAGGTAATTTGTCTCTGCTCTGTAGATACCTCTACCATTTATGTTTTTCTTCAATAAATGAATCCAAATAAATCCAATAAAATTGGAAATAGAAAACATATGATGCTTAAATAGTGTGAATGTAGCCTGTTTTAAATTAATTATCGGTGCTGTTTGAACCATGCTTGGGTCTACACTTTGGATTCCCACTCATCATGTTCCATTGTTTTTTGATGTACAATAACCAACAGCTTCCTTTTTTTCCTTACATAAAATAATTCACATTTAATTCAGCTGAACTAAGTTATAAAACCAGCCAAACCAGTCTCAGCATATTTTATACAAAATAAATATACTTTTGTTTCAGAGGTTTTAAAATTCTATATAACTGAAGTGGTAGTAAGGCAAAGTGAAGATGGAGGATATACCATGCCACAAAATAGGCAAGTACTGTCAAATCATATATATATAACACACCTAAATACTTACTGCATTGTAAAATGTGTTTAACTCAAGCGTCATTAATGTGTGTCCTGAAGTCCAGGACGGATTCAGGCTCACTACTTTCTTTCCAGGTTTGGTCAGTGTTTTAAAGATGGACATTTACCATACTGCACAGATATCTTGAGTTCTTCAGGACTGTAGTTCAGAATTAAACATGTAACTAAATCTTGATCATTTTCTTATCCAGACAGAAGTTCTTAGAGAGCGTGCTTCATTCCAGACTTGTTGAGCTGTCATCTGCTCAAAGCATATTTCGTTTCTCCATCCAGGCACCAGATGGTAAATCTCTGATCATGGTACGTACAGCCAGACTAAATCTCATGCCTTTCTTAACAGTAAAAGTTTTTACAGTTTCTTTTTCTCAATCCTGCATTAATATTCTCAGGTAGACGACATATCATTTAGAATATTGCTGCACCTGAACATTGTGGTTAATGTTGCTCTTTTAATATGACCAGCTTTGGCTCTTGAACATGGACAGCCTGATCGCTTCATTCTCTGAGAAAGCCATCAGCAGTGACATCCTCGTGTCTGCCAGTGACCGTCAGCCTAATAAGCATCAGTCACGCAAGGCAGTTAGAGCAATCAAAGTCCTTTACCTCCCCTGCACTCACGGTCAACAGGATGAGTAAGTCATAAATTCACATCTCATGTTCTTCTCGCCCAGCTTCTTGATTATAAATTCTGACTCCTGATCTAATGAATTAGTTCCCTATACCAATTAACATACCAACTTCTTTTAGGTCTGAACACTTGTGGATGTAATTTTAATGATTTAGATGTTCCCATTTTCTATGGTGATGCGTGGTTTCTTGTTTTTCCACTGTTTTCTTTTTAATTTTGGTTTATTCCTGTAACGCTGTAAATTAATCCTGGAATGCAAATGAACTCAGAGTGGATGCACTAATCCCTGTGCTGAAATTTTTATATATAATTAAATATAAATTAAATATTATTTATATATATATATATATATATACGTATATATATATATGTATATATATATATATATATATATAATATATAAATATCCTTTAACGCATACTGTACATTCAACCGGATTCAAAATGTAGACTTCCATGCTCACAGTATTATATATTCCCCCAGCAATATTAGTTCAGTCTCCAAGGCTGTGCACGGTACAGCATCATTACATGTCTCTGTAATATCGTTTTCTGCCATTCATATCATGTGTGTGAATTTAAAAAGACATGAAAAGAAAAGCAGATGTCCACATAGTAGACACATAATGGACATCTTCCAAGCTGCACTATATTACTGTTCTGTATAGGTCCATACTGTAAGAATAACATGAGTGTTTTGTAACCTGAAATTTTTGCTGGCATTGTGATTTTCTGTGAGTCAACGCTGAGCTTTACGGATTCGGGTTTCCTGCAGAACTGCAGCACAGATGGCTAAATGTCAGTGAAATGTCCCGGATAGATCATTGCCTTAATGTGACAGGACATCAGTCTCTATGCTACGCTCTCCCTGTGCCACGTTCTCATTCTCTGTGCGACGCTCCCCCTCCTCCCTGACAGATTGCCGTGACATAATTAAAATTGTCATATTTCAAACTGTCTGATTAATGTAATTTATGTCTCACTCGCTTGCGCTCTCTTTTTCTCGCTCACTCGCTCACTCTGTATCTGTCTCTCTAGAGCTGTTGATGCATGGGAGAAGGATATCAGTGTTCACCCTCTGATCCTCCCTCGGAACACATGCGAGGAGCTGCTGCAGCTCCTGAGCTCCTTTACTAAAACACTGCCCTCCTCAATGTGCTCAATGAACTGCTACCAGGTCTGAATTACCCTTCTTTTAAAACTTTACTAGTTTATTCTCAGCCAGCATTACACTTAGTAAATAAAACACTATATATAATATGACACATCAGTACTTGATTGCACAAACCATACATGTATCTCAGATCACATTTTGTGTATGAACCTTTTTATAGATTATTTGTTACCATGTTGCTTAATTGTCATGCATCTTTAATATGATTTCTCAAGCCAGTGTTTGAGTAAGTTTAAAGGTATGCTCTGTCTACTAACCTTTAAGGGTAAGAGCATTGAATTTAATTTGTAATGCAGCATATTACAAGAGTGGAAATTGCAGAAAACTTGTCCCACAGTGACTAATATGTATCCCAGAATAGTTGGCCTGAAACAATCAGATCAACATGGAAACATGCCAGGTACTTAAAAAAAGCTTCAGATTTTATCTGCCTGCTAGTAGTTGCTGTGTACATGCGTGTAGTGCTGTGTATTTCACCTGTCCAACACTGGACAACACTTATTTACTACTACTTACTATATAGATTATAGAACTACGTTTGCATTATATTCTGAATTAATCTTGGCTGTTTATGGTTATGTGCATTACGTTCACTGCTGTAATGTTTAAGTCAAGTCAAGTCACTTTTATGGTCACATCACCACAGCACATTGGTGAGTAATATTCTTGGGAGCGTCGCGCTCCAGAAATTGCAGAAACAATTTACATACAAGTGAAATTAAGAAACAATTTACATACAAGTGAAATTAAGAAACAATTTACATACAGGTGAAAATGTGCAATATGCTCATACATAGTCAGTACACACAGTGTACTATTGGACATATTTAGAATATCACTACACATTATATACAAAATGTACGTGTATATACATATATACATACGATTTACTCACGGTATCGGCAAACCCTCAATTTAGAAACCTTTTAGAAACACACCAGTTACCTCCAGTGAGAGCAGTGAACTTTGAATAGAAATGAAAAAATGCCTGATTCTGTAGAAAACCAAACAAAGGGTCCCAAGTGCATCTTCCCTGTCAGAGAGGTTCGTAATTAGTTTGAAGACTTTGCCATTGTTCCTGAAATGTTCCGTTTGCAGTATGACACAAGCCTTCAGGCTTTAGCTGTGTGAAAACAGAATGCGATGGACGGATGGATGAAATGAATAATGTTTAGATGTAGCACACAGAGTTTGTACAGAAACAGGATGAAAACAGTCATCCATCAATTGTGCAAGCAAAGGGCATCCGTTTCCGCAGGAGGTGAAATATTAATTAATTAACATTTTAATTTTAAAACATCTACTTTTATTTTGAAGTACACTGCATTTACTTTCCGTTACCTCTGGTGCAGAAAAGCACATCCTCTTTGTCACATACTGCAGTAAATTGCAGTAAATTTAGCACTGCCTACTGTGGAGCTGTCAGTGCTAGGGGCCATTAAAACGTACAAGCGGGGGCTGAAACTTGTAGTGACGTTTTTATTTGCGTGAATGGTTTCTGTTATTCCATCACCAGGCTGTATAAATAAGACGTGTTGATGGCCATTAAATGGAGTCCAGCGAGAGAATGTTTCAGATGGCCAGAGTGGAAAAAGTACTTGAGCAGTTGTGAGTTTACACACTTTAACAGAGTGTTCTGGTGCTGATGCCATTGGGTCGAGGGCCACGGTAATCAGATGATGGAGTTCAGATTGAGTTACGGGAGATGGAGCTGAGTGCTCTGTCTGGAGACTCCAGCACACAGTCCACTGTGAACATGAGTGACGTACAGCTGTCCGTCTGCTTAAGCTGGCCTAGAGTTTGAGTGTGCATGTGTTTTAAATACGAGAGAGAGAATATGTAATTCAAAGACCACTCAAGTTTTTCACCAAGAACACATTTTTCACTCCGTATCATCAACACTCTATGCATTCTTCTGCCTGAGACGTCCTTGGCTAATGGGCTGAAAAGTATTTATAGCAGTGAATAGCATTTCTGCCACTATGAATAAAGAATGGCACTTCTCATTTATCAACACTTGAATTGCAAAAACTGTGAGTGGGAAAACGTGAAGATGAAAGGAAAGGGGGCTGGTGATGTGCAGCCAGCTAAATGCTCTACCGGATGGACGATGAGATCATGTCCTATCTCATTATTATTGACCATGTAGGCTAATTTAGACACTGTTCAGACTTTTGTAATGTCACTAATGTTGCTGCTGGTCTGAAATGAATTGTTTCTGAGCTTCAGCAAGCATTATTCCATTCTGTCTACCGCATGGATTTCCTTCCTTTAGTGCATCAGCCGTTCGAACTTCTTTCAAGAGAAATATTAGTCTTAAGTCTCCTTGCCAAGTTTGACCGATTCAGATAATCAAATGCCAGCACACAACCATCAAAAGGGCATGCAAGATGACAGCCTTTACTGATCTAAGTACATCACCTCTGTTGGCACAGGATATTCTGCACATAAACTAAAACCGTCTGGTGTCTAAAGGTCATTGTTGGCCATAGAGTTCTAGTCTTTGAAAATGTTTACTCGTTCATTACTTAATATTAACTTTTTGTTCACTATATAAAAGGTGTACCAGACCTCTATACACACTTAGAAGTATCCCGAGGCTTTTGAACAAGGTTTAATCCCCAGTTCTTTCTTTGAGTGTATATACTGGATGTAATGCATTATGTGCATGGATTATTAACTATGTAAAAAGTGATGGGCCTTGAGTAATGCTCTCCAGGGACTGCTTCTTGAGCTCATCTTAACCCCTCATCCATCACAGGACACAGACTCTGCTTGGCACGCATGTCATGACATGCAACATTTCCAGCACATTCCTTTTTTTGTGTTTTGTTTAGTTGACGTGTCGGATGTGAGAGTCAATCACAGATGCTTATTTTTCAAGATCAGTTTCTAAAGCACAGAGATGATTCAGCAGGAAACGATTCCATAGAATGAAGATGTATCTACTATACAGTATTCTTCTGTTTATGAAACATGTTGAACAGTATTCTGAGCCATAGTTTTTTGTTTGTTTTTTCTTTTTCTCTAGGTGGCGTATTTGAGAAGGTGAATTTGTGAGTTAAAATTGGGTCAGAATGTGCGGAATCCATTTCATATGCAGCACGAGTGTGTTCGTGAACTGAGAGTGAACTTAACTCTTGTTAATAAACGGTGATAATTAAAACCATAAAGATTTTTACATTATTATTCAATGTTGGAATAAAATTCAGTGTTATAAAGAATATCTAGTCTGTATTGTCTGATACTGTCCAAGTGGTTTCACAAACACATCCAAAAAACAAGAGTGAATTGCAGCTGGCTAAATGAACATTTCCTTTTATCATACATGATAATGAAAGAACCTACACTTAATGTCACGTTTGATGCCAGTACCAAGTATTGCATCTTAATTCCTGATAATGAAATGCTAATATGGCATAAACACAGAGATCTCCTATGAGAGTGGGTACTGAAGATGAATTGAAGATGTTAGAATTGTCTGGCCTTCATCACGTTGTGTTTAACAGTAAATTTAAAACATATTATACTTCTTTGTGCTTCTTTTTTTGTATTTCTTTATAACAGCCACCTGAATGCTAATGGACCTAGGAAAAGAGATGGCAAGCAACTTTCATATATATATATAAATATATATATAGATATAGATATAGATATATATATATAGATTTATTAATGCGATGAATAAACTGAATTGATGCAATTGAACACAGGTTATGGACATTCACTAGAATAAAAGGTTTAGTTGCTGATACCATTTTAAATCAAAATAGCATGCACTATTGATCCAATTTAATAAGAAATACAATCTCAAAATAGTACCGGTCTGTTTAAATAATATCTTGAAAGGTGCTTAAAGTGCTGAACTGCTGCCAGTGTGCATTCATGAAAAACTTGCTGGATGGAATGTTATGAAATCCTATGCTATGTACTTTTATTTACAGCCTAATAATATAATATAAAATTACAATATTTTGTGCAACTAACTTTTTCCAAGATGAACACTGATGTTTTTCATATGATGCTGGACCAGATAAATAAAAACTAATTTAAATGAATCTAGATGCTTGGTCTATGTTGTCTTGTCCAGCCACTTTAAACGGTTTGAATGGGGTTTACCACATGGACAAGACAGTGAACTATTTTTGTGTATCGAACGGTATAAACTGATTTCAAGCTGAAATGTTTTTGTCTTGAAGTCCATGATGTTCTTACAAGCATATGACTTTAAAATGAAGACTGGGTTTTTTTTTCACGGATTTTCTTTAATGCCCAGCGCACTTTTAGTGTATGTTGCTCCAAATTATTGTCTCATCTGGTCACGCAACCTTGTTTTAGTCAGAGTTCAGAAGAAATTTTAGGCACGTTATTCTTGATGAAAGCACTTTGTTTTGGAAAGTAGTTTGTTGGTTTGGATGTGTCGTGCATTTAGAGTCTTAAATTAACAACTTACACACGTAACTTTCTCATCCTTTTTAAATCATTCTCCACACTATGCATGGGCAAAATGTACTTCTGTCATCTTGCACACAGTTTCTTCAGAGCAATTCAATTACATTGTTATGGAGAAGGTTGTGCTTAAATTTTACTGCAATGCCAATAGTTTCATTAATAATAAAATAGGGGTTCTCTAAAGAGCAACCTGACAAGCAGTTAGACTGCAAGGCTCCAGATTAGCATTTGATGCAATTAAAGTGTATTCTATGTAAATCCTCTGGCAAGTGTGAACACTTTTCTTTGAAAACACTTGGATAATGACATTTCCTTAGTCAACATGCGAGAGTATTGTCAGAGCTGAATTATTTGGGAGTTAAATGTGCTGCGAATGCTACAACTGTGCTATCATCTTGGTTTCCTGGGTAGATTTTTTTTTCTGCAGTTTGAAAGCATAATAGCCCCTTATTTTTCTTTTTCTTCGCTCAGCTCGCTGATCTATTTCACATTACCACATTTAGAAGTGGCACTTCTACAAGTACAAAAAAAAATGCAATTTAGGTTTCTGAACAGTGCCATAACTGGAATACCTTAAAGTCTTATTAGATAAAGTCTCCATAACCAGCCATATGACTTTTTTCCTTTTTATTGTGTCTGGGTTAAGATTGGAAAGTGCTTTTTTTTTTTTTTTTTTAGCAGAATGTAAATGTAAATTTCAGCAGATTTAAACAGACATTTCTTAAAATGCATAAAAACAAACATTTGATGTTTGTGTGCATGAAAGAGATTACAAGCCTAGTGAGTAGAAAAGGCAGCTTTTAACACACTGGCATTGCCATCATGGGTCTCATTGCCAAGCTGCACATCAGTAATCGATTTGGGGTCAATAAAGGAGCAAACCTGGATTAAAACATAAACCGTGACGAGATGATATGCTTCAGCGTCACTGCTACAGTACAAAAGGCCATACACAGCAGTGCCCCCACCTTCAGGAGTCACCTAAGCAATCAGCAAGTTTGCAGAAATGCCAGCAGTGACAGATGCAGCCCTTCCATCCCAACGCTCTACAATAAATGATGTCTATGGCATGTACCCATGCCATAGACATGGTGTTTGTGGTTTGAAAAATGTTATCCTGCATGTTATTTAATACAGCAGAATGTGCTTGGAAGATATCTAATCAAATAACAAAACAGACATACAACAGGCGCTGTTATCCAGCTGCTGAGAACAAAATTACTGAATGTTAAGGAACAGGACTCTCAACTCACAAAAGACTTTAAAACCAAAATCATGGCATTGGAATTGAGAACAACTGTGCAGATCATGTCAATGATGACCTACTCGACATGGCTACTTTAGTTAGTCCAAGGTTCAAGACTCAGTACATTGGGCAGGACAAGGTTGAAGCCATTAAAACAAGGGCATTGGTTGAAATAATGGATGATGACCAAGGCCAAACTCAGGAAGGGGCTTTGGATGAAACGGAAGCAATAGGTGCTGAAGGAGGAGCTGCTGCTGAACTACAACCACCTCCACCACCGGTATGAAAAGAAACAAAAGTCTTTCAAAAAGCAATGCCCTAGTGCAGATGTCTTACCTGCTAGTGAAAGAGTGTGAACTGGAAAGCTACCTCCTGATGCTGATATTGAGTCTGAACCTCTGAAATAGTAGAGGCCTCATGAGAGCAAATTCCAAGCCAGCTTAAAAAAACGGGTTATTTCATATTGATGTTTGGTTGTTCTTTTTTAAAATTTGGTTTATTTATTATAATTTCATTTAGTTTACTGAGTTTTAGAGGTTTGTATTTTTATTACATCTTACAAATCCTCCCAGATTTTGCCTTGATTGTTCTAGATTTACATTGCACAGATTTTACTTAAGTATATGTTTAATTTACATACTTAAACTACATGTAAGATATAAGAAATAGATTTGTTTAATAATTTTGTTTTAAACTTTTAAACTAAAATTAGTTCTTGTTAGCCATAATGAAGTGTGTAAATTTCAAAATTCTGTGGTTAAATTGAAACTTTTTCTGCTGGTCATTGTTTAAAAAGGTTAATAAAATGTATCAATAATTAATTATGGAGTTTGCATGTTCTCCCCGTGCCTCGGGGTTTCCTCCGGGTACTCCGGTTTCCTCCCCTGGTCCAAAGACATGCATGGTAGGTTGATTGGCATCAATCAATAAAATTGATTGGCATTGTGTGTGTGCCCTGCGATGGGTTGGCACTCTGTCCGGGGTGTATCCTGCCCTGATGCCCGATGACGCCTGAGATAGGCACAGGCTCCCCGTGACCCGAGTAGTTCGGAGACGCGGTAGAAAATGAATGAATGATTTATTATTGATTCCGAATGATATGACACATTATATCGATGATAAACCTTTCAGCTTTATTGCCCAGCCCTAACTATATATGATTACACTGAATACCCCAAAAAGAATGTGGACACATTCCACACTTATAAAAAAATTTAAAATCCTTAATATACATGTTGAGCCAAGTGACAATTATTTTAAAGAAAGATATGAGAGTATCTTTTTGGTTGGTGTCCTTTGGTGATCATATTCCTGAGCTCCTCTAACCTTCAGCTTCCTATCAGCTGTCTCAAGTCCCTCCTTCTCATCTGCTTCTTTCTTCGGTTCTGAGTGTCTGAGTGTTCGGTTCATGTCTTCTGTCATCTCTTGCATGGTAGCCATCTCTGGAATCTTCTGCTCCACCCTCTCTGGAATCTTCTGCTCCATCCTCTCTGGAATCTTCTGCTCCACCCTCTCCTTTTCAATCTGAAACATTCTGTTTGTTTATTTTTTCCGCCAGAATCTCTTCCATCTCTCGAATCTCCAGCTCCAGTGTTCTTCCTTTCTTCCTGTTCTTCCTTTTTTTCTCAAGCTCCAGCACATTTCTCTCTTTTTCTTGATGAAGTTCTTTCTTCATTTCCCCCTTTCCTTCACCAAAGCGTTGATCACTTCTGTTGACTGGACTTCCCTCTCCTTGCTCTTCATCATCTCCCGTCTCTTTTTTTTCATTGCGTATGAACAATCGAAAGCAACCAAGATGACGATTACCTGTTCAAATGCTGTCTTTTAATTTTAACCCTTTCCTTCACCAGAATGTTGATCACTTCTGTTGACCAAGCTTCTCTGGCTTTACTGTCTTTTTGCTGGAGCTCAAGTCTCTATCTCTTTCTCCATGTACTGTTTTCTCTAGAGGTTCTTCCTCTTCCAGAGCTTCTGGAATCAGCCAACTTCATCTGTCATCTCGGGATCCATACTCCTTACTTTCTGCTTAAGTTCCTCCAGAATTTCTGAACCTAGACTATCAAACTTAATACTCTCCTTTCCACATTTTAGAGTATAATTTTTTTTTCCTTATATCTTATCTTGAGATCTTCTTACAAGCTCTAACATTATCAACAATATATATCCACACATCTAGCCAGATCTTATTACAATAATAGTTAACTAAGCATATAGACCTGATTAACTGACTCAAATATCCCTGAATGCTTCATTGATGAGTTCAGTATATGTGATTGTTTTGCATCTGTGAAAGCTTTTTCCATATGATAGACTATATGGCCAAAAGTATATGGACACCTTGAAGCTTTCTCTGCGCTGGAAATAACAGTGATGTCCTTGAAGACATGATTCACTAAAGAAGGTAT
The DNA here is from genome assembly GCF_022655615.1 of Tachysurus fulvidraco. Lineage (NCBI taxonomy): Eukaryota > Metazoa > Chordata > Actinopteri > Siluriformes > Bagridae > Tachysurus > Tachysurus fulvidraco. The sequence continues at coordinate 13,294,806 of NC_062520.1, read as the reverse complement.
GGAAGAAGAACTCTAATGCCTTGAACAGTGCTCTGACCTCAGTCCCACTGATAAACTTAGGACACAGACTACTCCCCAAACATCAGTGCCTGACCTCACTAATGCTCTTGTGGCCGAATGAGCAAAACCCCACACCCCTGTTCCAAAATCCCCCCATGGTCTGCAAGTCATCCATGTTGTGTTGGTTATTGACTCTAAATTGATTCTAAAATCATTCAGAGGTAATAAAATTCATTTACATATTTGATTACACACATGAAGGTTTCAAGGCATTTGTATACTGTTCCAAGAAGTGTTCTCCTGCTGAGAAGATGCAGACCCACGCACTGTATGCATTGATTTGTATTAAAAGCCTTGCAACAATCTCAGGGTCATTTGTTGCTCTTTAGTAAATAGAACACACAAGCATTTAACACAGTCATCTGCATCTTAATGTTGACGTCTCTTACGCACTGAAAGCATATAATTTAACCTCCGGGGGAAAAATAAATAATTGAGGATTTGTCGGTTTGAAAGTGACTGGCTTTTTCTATACATATCCACAAAAGCACTTTAAATGCTTCAATCTGCACCTAATTTGGCAGCAAATGCTGTTTGCCAGTGGGTTCTACTCCATCAAGGTCTTGCTGTTTGTATCTAGAGGTGCAGTGGTGGTGGGCTGTAAGGAGGTGGGCTATTTGGTTGCACTGTGTAACACAGTTAGCTTTGCACTCCTCACACCATTTTTACAGACAGCTCATGTAGCATGACAAATGACACCCATGAGCCAAAGTAATACCTAAAGTTGATTGCCTGCTTAGGGCACAGGGTCAGGTATTCTGTTTCCGTTGTGGCTTTATCACAAGTTCAAGACCTTGATACACTTTATCTGTAGAGCATATAGAGAAATATAATAGCATATATAATTTCATAACATGTTAATGCACATTTAGTAGTTCAGTAGGCTGTATGTAGTATGACTCTTTAATGGTACATTCCACGGATCTTTCTCACCACTGCTCGTGTGTGCTGTATGTTCAACTGGCTGGTTTTAGGAATACTTCAGCAATGTTAAGTGTAAGAAAAGGACACACTTAAGTGATGGTGTTTTTCTTGTGTAACACTGATGCTGAAATTGTATACATCCATTCTCAAAATATTCCCTAAGGCAAGGGATTTTTTGGACTGTAAGCAGAGCTAACAGAGTGCCGATTATAGCTGCTTGTATTTCTACTCACTGTTATTTTTAGAAGGACAAATTTAGACACAGAGTTCACCTAATGTTTCCCCTAATTATTGTAGGTGGGTATCATCTCTGACAATTTAATTCACTTTGTACTTACTTTTAATAAATGCCCGATTCTTTCACATGCATTCATCTACTGCTCTGTTCAAAAACACTTTCCCCTTTGTGCACTGTTATTCTCTACGTCATGGCCAGCTGAGCTAACATCTGCCTCATTTAGCAATCAACGAAAACATCTGCTTCATCTGCATCATCTTATTAATGCATCATAATGTACCCCCTTCTCTCTCTCTCTCTCTCTCTCTCTCTCTCTCTCTCTCTCTCTCTCTCTCTCTCTCTCTCTCTCTCTCTCTCCCCTCCCCCCCCCTCTCTCTGACAGGCATCACTCCTGCCTCCCCAGTGTCTCATTAGTGTAGCTAGTGGCATCCACATGTGTGGTGGCAGGGAACCTACACAAATGCCATGTCCAGAGGCAAACTTTGCCCACCATGGCAGTCTGCCTGAGGGCACAAACAGAATAGAGTGAAAACAGACACCACACACTAGGTAAAATAATGAAATGCTATGTTTGCAGTGCAATCTGGGCAAAATTACACCGTTGTTATTAGTAGCATCTGTTAAATGTCGGTGTGTTCCAATGAGAAATATGAAATCTCTGATCTCATCTGATAAACAGTACATTTCAGTAAAATACCTTTGCTGTGCACCCACAGAACTTTCATTCTTTATGGAAATGGATTTGACTTTCTGTTCTTCAAGTAGTTTGGTGTCAGTGATGAAAACAGTCCTTGGAAAAGAGCTGACAATGCAAACAAGATGCATGATAAAGAAAAAGATCAGAAGACAATTTTTCTGTTTAGCCCTGAGGCAAGTGCAGCAGTGTGCTCACCTGCAGAGATGGATTAGCCAGAGATATATACAGTAGCTCCACATGAAAACCACCACCTCCACCACCACCTCAACAACAACAACAACACCAAAGACATTTAAAACTGAGCTATGCTTATTACCTTGTTTTCAAGCTTTTTAAAAGTAATGACAAGTCAGAGGCATCAGGTAAGGTGAGGTGTATAAGCAAGGCTTGTAATTTCCTGGAAGCAGTTACTCTAGGTCTGACGAGGAGGTGCCAGCAGAATTAAACGACAAGCTGCCTTGACCTCCATAGGGGGTGTCTTAATGATGGAGAGACAGCGAAGCAGGGTGACAAACTGTTAGCACCCTCACAGCCAAGATGAATAGCCTAATTTGTGCTGGCCAGCATCTTCAACACCAGCTCTACTGTCTCTCTGCAGCAGCTGCAGCAATTTCTTGCCTCATTTTGGGGCTTTGACAAAAAAATGGAGAGAGAGAGAGAGAGAGAGAGAGAGAGAGCAACACAATGAAAATCTGTGGTTATTGTTTAACACAGTCAAAATCAATACTTTTATTGTCTTCCATGGGACAAAGCATTCTGCCTTTAGGAAGATAGTGCAGCATTTGAAACAAAACAAGTTACATCGAGTGCAAATTAGTCTAAGACTCTAGCAATACACAAAACAACAAAAAATGAATAAAATAATTAGACACCCATATCAAGTTTTTTTTAAGTGATATTTGTACCATTATAGAATATTGTATATTGAATATTATATTTAAATATATCAAGTATGCATAATCCGCATAAAATTTAAATACTGACTTGCAACTGGGTTTTTCTTCCAGGAGGACTGGTAGGATGAGGGACTGCCTGTGTGAGGAAAACAGAGCCTGGGAGTGTGGGTGCAATATCTTACTCATTTGATTAGCTGTGGGAGCTGGAAACAAAATGAAATAACATCTAGCAGATCTACCCATAGGCTAGCTTCTGCAGTGTGTGTCTGGCAGTTGGATGCATGGGTGGTGCAGCACTCAAATTTGAGCATATTAATTATATTCATCATGAATTTCTATCTTCACTTTTTGTTCGTAGATGTCAGTTATGAAGTAGACCAGAAACTACCTGGCACTAGAACATTCCCTGTCTCTGCTTTCCTCTGTAGTGCTAATATCGCTATAACTACTGACAGTTATGCTGGGATTGTGCTTTGGAAACATCATTAAGTCATTTAAGTAAGTTTCTTGTCCACGTTCTTTTCATGTAACACCTGAAAAGCTTCTAGTGCCGCATTCTCTTTTTTTCCATGACTTCCCTCCCGTGACTATGTGTCCCTGCGTTATTTCCTCATGAGCCATAGGTCTGATCCAATATGCCATCCTGTGAGATGGTACCAAAATAGAAACAGCTTCAGGAAACCAATTTATGATTGAATTCATGATATGGCGAAGTAAATCCAAGCACCATTTCAGTCACACTAGGGAACTATGGTATAACTGATTTTTGATGCAATCCAAACTAATACTAGATATGGTATTATACTAGATCTTGGTAACAATACTGGTCATTTAATTCTATATGATCATGTTTATGTAAAGAATTTAGACATCAAAAAATAGATTTAAAGACTTTTCAGTAACATTAAATTAATTTGGGCCTGCAGGCTATTCAGGATATGCTCTTGCTTCTACAGTGTTTCCTGCTTCCTGTTTAAATAAATCAAATGATGTATTATTATAACTATTAGTACTTGAATAATGTGTGTCCCTCTGATAGACCTCTCTCAGGGAGATCTGTGTTCACTCTTAAAGTCTCTGCCATAACGTATAATCTTCTACGTGTCTGAGTTTCATATGTTCCAGCAGGTTTGTTATTGCCACAATATTGAGATATATATATATTGCTCCTTTTTGTTTTGTGTCTGTGGGAGAGAGAATCTGGTTTCCTGGTGTGCTTGTGCACTAATAAAGGCTACACATTCCATTCAACAAAGAAATAAATGCACAGCAGTTATATTTTAATATTACAATCAATTCTTGAGAGGAAATATCAGTAAAGGAAGTATCAATATTTCACTATAAAGTCACCCATGCCTAGATGCCACTGAAAATCAATATGACGCTAATGCTTGATTCTTCTGAAATACCTTTTTTTGACCTTGATTTTATACTCTGATCAAGGTTACAGCGTTTTGGAGAACCCTAGTATGAATGTGCACATAATTAGCATCAGCACATAGCAGCAGGAGCAGGAACGGGAAGATCGAGATCTGACCACATTGAACACTAGACTCTGCAGGTGACTCATAATTATTGTGCCCATTTCTGAGATGCATGGGGTGTCCTTCATCTCTTTTAATTAAAAACTACCCCAGACATAACCAATAATGTGAGTAGCTTTAGCTGTCTGCTGGGTGTCACTATACACACAACTTGGTTTAGCACACAAGTTAATGATTATTTATTATTTCCTCATGTGCGAAGCATGCTATTAGACTTGAGGTTGTTAGTTCATGCTGTACCTTAGCTCGACATGGGTTAAGTGTTGCTGATCTCTCTTCAGCAGCTTGAACACACTGTATTAAAGGTTTATTAGCAATGAACATAATGCACAAGCTATTTGTCAGCTCTAACACATTGTAATAGTTGTTCAGTAGTCTTGAACATACTACTGTACATTTGCTTTTCACCATCTCTACTGTATACTATAGTACTTATTCATTTGCCCTAAACCAAACAATACATTCACTAAAACACTATATGTGTCATTCATTAGACCTAAACATACTGCATTAACACTTCATCAGCTACAACACACTAGCTGTAAATTAGCAATGAACATACTGCATTAGCTTTTCATCAACTCTAGCACATAGTCGTAGTTGTTCAGTAGCCTTGAACATTATGCACTAGCACTTTGTCTGTTCTAACTTTGTCTATTAGTCCTAAACATAATCAATTAGCTTTTCAGCATATCTGTTCTAGCAGTGCCATTCATACTGTGTTATACATTATACATCATACTGCAGCTCTAATCATATTGCATCAGCTCCAACACAGGAGCAGTTAATTAGCCCTGAACATACTGCACTAGCTTTTCATTTTCTCCAACACACTATACTAGCCATTCATTAGCCATGAACATACAGCACTAGCACTTCGTTAACTCTCATGAACTGTAATAGCTGTTCATTAATCTTGAACATACTGTACTAGTTCAACTGGAATGCACAATAATAGCTGTTTATTCACCATTAACATACTGCACTAGTGCGAGGACGTCAAAGAATCACTGCTGAACTGTCAAAAAAAAAAACATATATCATATAATTTCAAATATACCCAAATTTATTCTCTGATAGTTAAAATTGTTGGATAGGACAGACAGGAGGAGTCTTAATAATACAATATAAAGCAGTTCTAACTGCATTACCCTGTTAGAGAAGGATTTCTCAGTGGTTTTTTAATAGATAATAGCTGGGTTTTATTTTTGTCTAAGTGCATACACTTTCACTTAGATTTTGTGGTATCCTTGTACCATCAAGCAGGAGATGAGGCAACAACCGTGCATACTTGCTTATATTGGAAATGGAAAACCACAAATTATTCTTGATAAAGAGCAGCCCCTTCTCTGAAAATTCAAAATGACGCATATTACACTGTAATTTACAAACATTTTTATTGGAAGAATTTATGAAAATTCACATTGTATGTGTATTGACCAAAATCTTGTCTGTGGAAATGTTCAACATATTCAGCATATTGAAAAGATAGTGTTAGGTAGAGTTTATGTTTAAAAAAGGGCATATAACATATGAGGACAGTTGTTAGAAAAGTCTTTTTCCTCATATAAAACACATTTTACTACTAAATTAACACTTTTAAGACTGCAACTAATTGCATCACCATTTTATTTAAACCCATTCGTTGAACTTGGCTTGAATACTGCTATTATTTTTGTTGAATTCTAAGTCTGCTCTTTGCTCTGTTCTAACTCTATGGCCTCTCAATCTCTCCACTTCCTGCATTATCTAATTAGGTAGTTCGCCTGCTGTCTGTGGAATGGGGTTTCTCTCAGGTCTTTATATTTAAAGCACTCATGTCAGCGCACACACTGTGGTAAACGAATAAAGACTCATATAGACAATGGTTTAATAGTGGAGATGGATAGAGCAGGATGTAAGTTCACATATATAACGAGCTTAATAGTGAGATATTTTATTATAATATTTCTGTTGCATTTTTTGTTTCTTTTCTTGCATTATTTTCACTATGCTTCTAGCCAAAGTGTATTTACATCCCTCAGCAAGCAGCAGATAGAATGTCCTGATGCACTTGAATGTGATTTGGCTCGCAGTCATCATTGTTTAAGTTTTAACTTTGGATATTTATAGAGTGTGGTTTCTTGAAACTGAGCTATTTTTTGTGTGTAAGTTCCAGAGTGATTGTGCAAAACTGTATCCATCTTTAAAAAACCTGCAATCCTGTCAAAATATCAACATGTACTTATGTCCCAATCGTCTTTCTCACCCTAATGGGTAAGCACAAATTCCACTATACAAACTAAGCCTGAAACTAATTACCTCCACTATTCACACCATGTCTAAAGCTCAGAGATTTGCAATGCTGCATCAAGCTCTTAAACTTACCTGAAAAAGCTAGTGGTAATTGAAGTGATTTTCCAAAAGCCATTAATCCTTTCGTTTAATTTAGGAATTGTCTTTTATCAGGAGTCACAGCTAATTGGATCACTGGCCCATAAAAGAGAGTCGTGTGAACATGACTCACAATTTAGCCAGTTCACCCTACATTCTGACCTTGTAAAGCCCTTAGCTGTGAGAATACATGGAGGCTTATGGAACAGGTGACTCCCCACACATACAAATGACTTTTATCAGAATAATCTCCACTGTTCTGAGTGACAGTGTAATCAGAGAAGGTGTAGTAATTTTGTGCGTCGGCTGGATGATGGTAATTGTTCCGCTTCAGCACCATGCATCAGATATCTGGACTTCCTTCTTAGGTTACAACAGCACTTTACCAATATTACATTTCATAGGACAGCACAGGCCTAAATATGTCCAGGGTTACAGGGTTACATTATTCTGAAAGTTTAATCTCTATTCTGGTCCCTGAACCTCCAATACAAGTCATCTCAGTATGTATGGGGACGAAAAATTTCAAACGTAGTAAACAAGGGGCTCAGACATTTAATAGAAGGGGGTTGTAATTGGAATCTCAGAGTTTCCAAAAATCACTTGTTGAGCCTTTTTTCAAAATATGGATTACATCGCAAAAGATGTAACGTGAGCATGTCTTTCAACAACTTCTGTAAATGGTGACACTTGACACAGCAATGCTTTATAATATCCAGCACTGTATAACAAACTAACATAAGACATGCTGTTAATGTCATCCTAATTACAATAATATATTGAGATGTTCACAATAAAGTATTTACCTATTTTTTCTGTAAATGTTGCTCTTTGTCCACAGAATGGTTTATTTTATTGTAAGGTAATTGTACGTTTTTGAGGTGTGCTCAAATGTCAACACAATCTTATCCCAATGATTCCACAGCCAAACGTGACCGGGAGACAAGGGAGTAAACCTGTGAAAAAGGGTGGCATGCTTTCTCACTTCTGTGAATCACATTTGCACACATTCCTGAGAAAATGTATGTGGAAGAGAGCAGATAGCTTTTTCTTTCGAGTGTGTTATGCTGCCCTTAGACACAGCATGAGTAGCAGTTTGAACAGATGTGATTGGCTGGCTTCATGTGTCACAGATTATTAGCCCAGACCCTCCCTGCCTGATAGCAACAGCAAAATAGGAGAGAACTGGATAGTGAGTCAGAATTGTCAGGAGACCAAATTAGGCAGAAAAGTAGGAGGAAATCCCTATACAAAAAAAAAAAAAAAATCATCAGAATATGATTTACTGAATACGCTTTTCTGTTGTGTTTGTGGAATTCACATTAAAACATTAAAGCAAGGCTACATTTGTTATATTTTAGCCTACCTGAGTGCTTTTAACGACAGGCTTATTGTTGTTTGGCTTGACTGTGGTTGTTGCTGTATTTTATACAGATAAATATATCTCGTATATTTCTCTAATATGATGTGGTTGAGGTGTTTTGTATGAATTTAGTCATCACACTTGCAAATGCAAAGTCTGTTACATATTCAAATACTCACCACAGCCACTTTCACATAGTCCTCTTATGTAGGATGTACACTAGGCAGGATGCAGGTACAACATACTTCTGCAGAGCAACTTGCAAGTGTTAAAAGTGGAATCAAAGTAGGAGAGGATCGCTTTACACATGCCATTACTCAGGTGCAAAGTAATTACAGCATCCTGTTCATAATTTGCTCTTATAAAATGAAGTTATTTGTGATGCAGGAGGTAGGGCACAAACTACCAGGCTCATTACATTTTGTTATTCCACATTAACAGGTGGTGCCCCCTTAAAAGCATCCTAACTATTTTATTATACTTACCAGCTTGGTGAATTGTTAAATCATCCTCTAGGTAACTGTACTACATATTAGCAAGCATTGTTGACATGTCTGCTGTGTATTAAATTTGTAAACTCATTTATATTCCTCTGTGGCATAAACAGAGTGAATTTCTTGTTTATATTCCAATTCATTTTGTCCGTATTTCATATTGTGTTTTAATAATAATCAGTTGACAGCCTAGCTCTTAATACAGGTAGCATAGCACAGTACTGAAGGCACATAAATAATCCTGTTACCCATCTTCTTTTTGTACACATGGTATAAGTAAAGCAGTTCCCAAAGGACCGTAATGCACATGGTGTTCTCGTCCCTGAGGGAGCTCAGTCAAGGTTCACTGCTCATTTTAAAATGAAGTAAATATACTTATAAATAAAATCTTAAAACAAGATTTGTGAGATCTGGATGTGTGTGTGTGTGTGTGTATATACACTTGCAAATTCAACACAAAGTAAAAACTTTACCTTTATCATTGCTTCCTTATTCAACATTGATTAACATAATTAATCACCAAATATTTATAAGACTTTAATCCTGATTAGTTGTTTTATTAGTGTCTGTAAAGTGCTCTTCATATGATTGAGTCCTTCATGCTTGAAAGAGGCATAAATTTACACAATACATTTCAGTTGGTGATCAAACTTTCCTCTGAAATAACTGCAATTATATTTTAGGATGGATGGCACAGTGCAGAGGGGAGCACTGCTGCCTCACAGCCCCAGGCCTTGTATACAATCCAGAGCTTGGGTTGCTGTCTGTGTGTGGGTTTCCTCTAGGTTGTCCAGATTTGCACACTGTACAAAAATATTGCAGGTAGGTGGATAGCCCTTAGGTGGAAATGAGAGTGTGAATGTGTATGTGAATGATGCCCTGAAATGGACCGTTGTATAATCCCGGGTAAATTCTTTAATGTTGTGCTTAGTGTTGCCAGAATAGGCTCTGGATCCTCCACAACCGTCAACAGTAATTACGTATGGATGGATGGATGGACGGATGGATGGAGGGAGGGAGGGATGGATGAGCGAATGACATTTTATGAATAAGAATATATATTTTTTATAATAATTGTTTTTGTATTGTATTTAACCACAACTTAGTGATCTGTCCGATGAAGCACAAACCTTTTTGGACTGTGGACTTTTTGGACTATTTGGACAAGATGAATTTGGAAGATGGCAATAGATATTGTAGAATAATAAGCACAATTTAATTTTCTGCATTAAATATAATTGTAGTAATAGTAAACATGATAGTATGTAAAGTAATCTTTAATCCTTTATAATCCTTTTTAATCCTATATAAAAAAATAAAAAAAATTAGATGGCTTAGTGGGTAGCACGTTCGCCTCACACCTCCAGGGTCAGGGTTCGATTCCCGCTTCCACCTTGTTTGTGCGGAGTTTGCATGTTCTCCCCGTGGCTCAGGGGTTTCCTCCGGGTACTCCGGTTTCCTCCCCTGGTCCAAAGACATGCATGGTAGGTTGATTGGCATCTCTGGAAAAATTGTCCGTAGTGTGTGATTGCGTGAGTGAATGAGTGTGTGTGTGTGTGTGTGTGTGTGTGTGTGTGTGTGCCCTGCGATGGGTTGGAACTCCGTCCAGGGTGTATCCTGCCTTGATGCCTGATGACTCCTGAGATAGGCACAGGCTCCCCGTGACCCGAGGTATTTCGGATAAGCGGGAGAAAATGAGTGAGTGAGTGAGTAGATGGTATTGTATTTGGGCATGTTTAGAAATGAAGGTTTTCACTGTGCAGATTTATCTGTCACTTCAGCTGTTGGCAATGTGTTTGCAAGGTTGATGGGTCATGATCTCAAACCAATCACCTTCACGCCACACTAACTATTTGATTTGGATCGAGCTAAATATTAACATTGAGTTTACTTTGAATGCCAGCTAAGCGTGTCTGCCAACCTGGGGACAGCAGGCATTATCCTCACAAAATATTTTCCCATTGCCTTTGCATAGAAAGTGTATTTGTGTATTTTTCCACTTTTTTATTGAAGTCACTGTAATATCTTTAGTATAATGAGGCATGAAATTGACTCCCATTTTTGTGTGACCCGTGTCTCCAGCATCAATCCCTCATGTCCATAATGAATTACAGCAAGACAAAACACAGACTATGCTACACAAATTGAGGGGTGGCGGGGGAACAGCGAATTAAAAAAATGTTCAATATATCAATATCAATAGTCAATATATATATATATATTTAAACTGTATCAGAACAGATAAACAGTTATCTAAATAACAATACATATTTGGCAGCTCTAAGCATTAACAGCACTAGCTAATGTCCAAAAGATGTGCCTGTATGTTTAGTCATATAATCATATCAAAGCTCTGAAATGAATCTCCCAGAACAGGCCTGGTCAAAATCAACCTCTCCCTTAATCCATTTATTATTTCGGCCACCAGATTCACAGAGATGAATGTTCAGTCTTTTTTCCATGAGCTCATGGTGACTGTAAGATTAGGGACATAGGTGGACCGGTAAACAGAGAGCTTTGCCCGGAAACTGAGCTCCTGCTTCAACACCACAGAGTGATACAGTGACTGTGACACTGCTGTCGGCGAGCTGATCCATTTGTCAATCTCTTGATCTCTTTTTCCATCACTTGTGAATAATATCTCAAGATACCTAAACTCCTCCACCAGGGGCATGGGAGGAAAGAAGAAGGGAGAGGAGTTTTTGCTGGTCATGAGCAATGGGAAGTGACTGAAAGAATAAGGTTGCATGTACAGGTGTTGGAAATGAGGTTCCTCTCCAGGGATGCTGGGCTTATTTTCTGTAAGGAATAATACAACACTAAGCAGAGTCGCTGTACCACCAAATCAAGACGAGTCAGTTCAGGTGGTTTAGGCATCTTAAAAGAATGCTACTAGATCTGTTCCCACTTCAGCTGTCATATCTGAATTCCACTAGATTATATCTTACATTTGTATTGGGAGTTGGTCTGAGCTGGAGATACCCCAGAAGGAGCTGGAAAATGTGGGCTGGTGATAGTGAAGTTTGGGGTGACCTTCTCAGACTATTGTCATCAGGACCTATTCATCAAGAAAACGTGAAGGAAAATGAATAAATGAATGAATGAATTGGTGTCACTAATGGCCAGTGTTCATGGTTAGGCTATTTAATGCTAGTCCGGATCAGCAGTCAGCTGTCACATCTTTATTGGTCAAATTACAAGAAGCTTATAGTCATTTGTCAGTTAGATGATGAGCAAATGGAACAGAGACATTGTTAAGGTTACCAGACATGTCAATCTTGACAAGGCTGACTTAAAGCACACAGGCTATGTCTTGGTGCTATCAGTTAGCACTTGGAAGTCAAGCTGTACAGGAAAGTTGATCTATGTCTCACCCTAAGTAGGCAGTGAACTTTTTCCAGTCACCTTTAACAGTGTGCTGAGGGAGCTCATTGACACCACAAGCATCGTTATGTGCACTAAAATAAAACAGCACCCTAAAGTTATTGATCCTAAAGAAAGGATCTAGAATTTTGTAGAGCTCAGTTATAAAGTGAGGTAGTGGTTTATAACAAGATACTCGGAATGGAGAAAAAGGCTAAGCTAAGAAATGACACTCTGTATCATATGTACATTAGGATATATCTTACATTTTAGGTGTCTTAGAATGACGTTTATCTATATAAATGAGGCAAACTGCTCATTATCACAGCGAGTACTTTTCACATTTCCTGCTTGTTTTTTCCCCAGTGAAGGCTGGGAAACTGTTCCCAGCTGAAATGGAACTGATGTCATCTCAAATCTGTCTTCATTTCTTAGGATGCTTGTTTAATAAAGCTCAGCGGGGAAGAAAGAAATAGCACTCTAATATGTCGTATCATAAATCCAAATTAGGTAAAATGAGGCTCTCCCACTGAGAGAACCATAACACAGATACACATGCAAAGTAGAGGTATGCTGCAGGCTAGGACCTGTCTTATATTAGTGACTTTAATCTTCAGTCAGTCATTTTTATTTGTTTGTTTGACTAAGCTGCTCTTTTCATATAAATATTAGATTTACTCCTATCACTTATGATACGCAGTCCTTTTATGGGAATCATTCTAGCTGTCTTGTTTGAAGGTTATTCTGCTTATGTCCTTGGCCATTTTGCCCAGATTTTCCATGGCCTTGCAGAGGGAGAGAGTAATAAATATCACTGTTTGGATTTTTTTTTTTTTTTACATGCTTTTTAAGTCTATAACAAGTGCTGGTAAATGAACATGAACAATAGGAATTAAGTCTCAAATTATTATGTGTCTTGATCAATTTTACTCATTAATCTTTCAGTTGGGTGAGAGGGTAAGTGAATAAGTGAAAAAAGTATAAGTGAATAAAAGCCCTATACAAAACATTATTGCAACAAAATGATTCCTTTGCACTCTCGTATAGCCTTCCCTGGAAAAAATAAAAACACAGCCTCTTCCTGAAAATACCTAGCAGGTTGGGACACATTTCAAAGGAATCCATGTACAGCATTCAATTACTTTTATATTCTCAAGTTTGAACACGTATACATTCCACTTCAGTTTAGACCACAGGTTTAAATGTAACATATGAGCATGAACATGTTCGTTGCAAATCACTGATTTAACCCATTGACAGGGTCAATCAAGAGTCCCTGGACCAGCAGCCTCAATATTATATAAGGGAGCTTTTCCTTGTACTGTACATAGCCCCCTTTTGCCATGTCCGTAGTATGTATGGCCAAAATGTTTTTGTACCTTGACAGCACACAAAGAACTAAATGATGTAGTTCTGTAATTGTGATCTTGTTTGGTTTTTTTTTACTCTCTCAGCATCTTATGTATATATCTTACAGTATGCTCATGCTCCCTCTTCTTGGCAAATGTTCAAATTCTGAAACTTTTTTATAGCCTTCGTTGTGCTTGAAAGTTTTTTTTTCTATCTATGGTGCAGGTGCATCTTGTGTAAGTTCCAATGGGAAAAGGTAAAAATAGGGTTGCAGTATTTTGACAGTAATAAATAAAGAAAAACTATTTCATAATTAAAAAACCTATGATTTTACAACATATGTTTGAGAAAAAAAATTCAATTATTATTATTTATTCTTTTTTACTATTATGTTCTAATGAGAATAATTTTGGTTTAAACTGTGAGTCATTTCCGAAGCACAGGATGTGAATCAGCAGATTTTCTTAAGGCATTAAAAGTGATTATTGATTACATGTTTGTATGAAATAACCTTTACTCTGGACTATTGTCAATCTTAAATAATTTTTGTATAAATGAATATGCTTGTACATTCTGTATAACGTTTGACACCATGCAGTATGTAATGTACAAACTTTAGCCACCATCAATATTTCCTTACCGTGCTGTGCTTAGCTCAAATATCCTCGGCTACAAACGACTGTTTTACAGTGTTTAAAAAGGATATCATTTTTTAATTTATGCTGACAGCATGTCTGTAAGATTATTTAGTCTATTCTGAATTTTAATAGGCACTATAAGGTCTCTAGTGTCTTTCACTGCACTTCTAAGTCTCCTACACAATGCTTTATTGTTCACCTTCTAATTACACCTGCTCAGACAGGCATGGCCAAGTTACGCTGTTCCAACTTGTTAATAAAAATCTTCGGTCTCTTGCCACACAGCTACTGCAGCAGGGTCGAAATGGTTGCGGTAGAAACAGAAGATAGTGAGCACCTGTACAGCCCCTAGAGAGGGAAGCCCGGGTTCTCTCCTCTTGGGAAGTGAGTGATCCGTCCTCGAGGGGTCATCAACCGCTCTGTTACGCTCAGCACAACCAGCCGCTGTTTTATATAACCACCAGCCTCTACTCACCAACCTGGCTTTATCTTAGTAAACCAAACAACAGAAAGTAACAGAACAATAATGTAGAAGGAGAGTGAGAATGGACTTTTAACAAAGAACATGTTATAAATAAAAGGTTTTTCAATAATAAGACAATTAAAAGTCTTTTATTCACGTTTGTGGTAAAAGAAAATGTGAAGACATATAGAAGTACTAAAAAAGCTGAAAGACTGACAGTCAGCGTGGACACACTGTATATGACCTGAATTGACATTTTTACAGTGAACGTGAATAATAATCGGAAATTAAATGTGAATTGTTGGATGTCGAATCCAGTGAATAAAATATACAAACACATGTAAACATAAGAGTATCACCATATTTTTAGGACAGAACGATCAGTCAAGCTTTAACAAGCTTTAGGGCATTCTTCAAAGAATAAGCGGAAGGGCCGACTGTCAGCTTATACAGATGACCTTATTTGCTAGTTGTTAGTCAATGCAACTCCAGGGACAAGCTTCAAATTAGCATTTCCATAAGCCATGAATGTCACTCATTTTGGGCATGAGAAAGGAGGCAGTGCTCCAAAGCAGCATTACACTATGGACAGAGCAGATTGTGTTACCCCTACAGTTTCACCAGCTTCACAGGAGATATGAAACTCCTGGCAACCAGAAAGAACAAAACATGTAATAAAAAGGTCTCACTCACAGCATGAATAATCAAAAATCTTTTTTCTCCTCCAAGTGCATTTAGACGCAAGTAATGCCAAAAGTTCAGATCAGTCATTACATTTAAACTTGACATGTTGTCCCACTCTACAATGTCCAAACAATGCAGCAGACAAAGGAGGATTCATCAAGTATTAATCATCACTAAGCACTGACAAAGAATGAATGTTATCTTTAGTTAAATGCATCACATAAACATTTCAGTGCACCACTAAAGAGGGTGAAGTAGGAACAATTCAGGTCCAAGTGTGTGTGTGTGTGTGTGTGTGTGTGTGTTCACACTTTTGTGTTGTTTGTACTATTACTGAAATAGCTCCTTAAAGAGCACTCTTTATGCAAATAAATTACTTTTTGTCCATTAACTTCTTTGGTACAAATCACCTCCACACTACTGAACTGTAAAGTGTTTGCATGGTCACTCTTATGGTTACCTCTTTATGTTTATGAAATGAAATTAAAATTGCCAAATTGGTTTCACCTAGAGGCTACATATTAGAAAATGCAAAATGAGCTAAAAATAAATATACCTATAAATATTCCTTCTTGATCACAGCATAGATATTTTATTTTATTTAAATACAAATCCTTTACTGCTATGTTTCACTGTTCAAACATTAGCCCAAATGCTACTACATGATTATCAGATACAATCTCAGTTTTTACAGACTATTAGGAGCATATAAATAGTGAATCTAGTTCTGGAATGGTGTAGTATGGATTAAATAAAAAGTTAATATTATTAGCATACAATTACAAATGCAAATTTTAAACTTAAAATTCAAATTGGGGAAATTCAAGTTCAAGAAAACAATTTATAACTCCACTAAGTTTTACTAACAGGTGTATTTCAATTTTTATATTACAGTTATGCATGTTTATGAAAATTAATCTCTTTCTGTATAGTGGCTGAAATATGAGTTGTGCATCAGTATGCATTACTGAACATATCCGCTTCAAGGGCTTAAACAAAAATGTGGAAATAAGATGAAAATTTCTTGCGTCCGCTTCAGTGATAGGTCAAAATTTCAAGGACTATTTTTCACATCCATCTTGTCCTACACAAATGCCTAAACATAAGCTGTTGCCGGGATGCTAAATTTATATATAGGAATTATAAATAAAACACTAATAAATTATGTTTTTTAAATGTATTTCAGGAAGCAGCTTCAATTCAGTGTCTGCCTGCTCAGGTAACATCCAAATATTAATCTGAAAGCATGTTTTAAAAAATAATGAAATAAAAAGTCTGTAATTAGTAATACTAATTAATAATCAAATTTGACATAAAATGCTAGATACTTATAATATAATAGAAGATATGGGTAAATTAGAACATATGTTCATTTATTTATACATATGTATCTGTGTGTATGTATGTTGTGCATAAGAATATGCCTAATCCCTGTTCCTGTTCCAGCAGCTTTGGATTCCTCACTGGAGTTGAAAGCATCAGAGGGGAGATGAGGGCTCAAGGCAAGACCTTTTTATTCAGCAGAACATATTCATAAGAAAGGTTGAGCCATGTCCATGGAACAAATTTGGAATATAAAAATGGATAGCTGTAATAATTAAATGTGAGTAGTATGATTTTATAACCAAAAGTATATAAACACATGCAAACATGGTAACGAGTTATTCCAGAAAAAAGTCAAGCATTAATGAGATTTAAGACATGAATAATTCTTCATTTCATTCATTTTGCAAGCAAGATAATATGCACAACTTGCATCCATTATAGATCCTTGCATCATATTTCACATTGTCCTAAAATATCACATGCACAATTCTTTTAGAAGAAAGAAGCACTTATGTACCTTTATGAGTTCTTGAGTCATGCAAGCATTAAACAACATCTAAACAAGACACACTATACCATAGCATGCGGAGTGTACCGCAGTAGATGCCAATTAATCTAGCTGGCATGGCAAACTGCAAATTACAGTATAAGTTGTGAAAACTATGGAAACGTAGAGCTGAGTCACTGTGCGAATTTCTGGGAAAAACCTTTCCCTATGTCCCACTAAGCGGCAAAACTTCTTAGACATCCGAATTAAGACTGAGATTGGCCAGGCGTGGATCCGAGTTGATCTCATACCTGTAATGGTAGCCCTCCATGTGGTCCCTGCATGCATCACGGATATTATATATCCATTTCTTAATGCCTTTTCTGTTCAGGTAAAGGACCAACAGGAATATGAGCCCAATGAGGGCCAACACCATACCCAAAAAGACATACGATGTCTCAAGGGTAGCCTCCATGTTTCCAGAGTCGATGCACTGCAGCTCTGAATGCTTCAAGTGCAAGAGCTGGTTGCTTCTCAGATTATCAGGCTGAATGCAGGTCAGGTTCTGCTTGTCCACAACAATATCTGAGCTCTGTAACCACATCACCATGTCCTCATTGTTGCAGTCACACACCCACGGGTTTCCCAGCAAGTACAGCTGAAGCCCAGGTATCTGGTTGAACTCGTTTAACGTCCCATTAGACAGCACTTTAAGAGCGTTGTTCCGCAGGTCCAAACTAATAAGTGTTTTTTTTTGAAAATTCACATTAGTAATCGAAATTAATGAATTGTTTTTTAGGTCCAATGTAGTGAGATGAGATAAGCTGGTGAGCATGTCATCTGGAAGGACGACAAGGTCATTGTTTGCCAGGATGAGATTGGAAAGTTTAGGAACGGCATGCTTTAAAAGGTTACAAAAAACATCTGCATAGGATAAATTATAAAGTGATCTACTCAGGTTTAAGACTTGGAGCATATTGTTCTCTGGAAAAGCATCAGCGCTGAAATTCAAGATATTATTGTTGCTCAGGTCAAGAAAACGGAGCCTTGGCATGTTGTCAAACACCCCAGGGTCCACTTGCTCTATTCGGTTATCAGATAGATAAAGTTCTGCCAAAACGTCCAGGTGTCCAGGAAAGGACTTCTTGGTTAGACGGGTTATAACGTTACCTGTGAGGATAAGGGTCGTTGTGTTGGGTAGAATCGGCTGTGGGATGTATGTTAAGTTCTGGCGATTGCACTCTACTGTTGTTCCTGTGCACACGCATTTGTGAGGACATTCCAGATTCGCAGCAGTGCCAAAGCACGTAAGGAACAGCAATACGCACGGAGTGGAGACGCGCCGCCTGACCTGCTTCTCCTTCTGTATCAGCACAGATCCTCCTGCACGCATTTCTGCACGCATTTACACTGCTGTCAACACAAGTAACTTCTGCAACTGAAAGTGACGCTCGCACAAATTCAGACGAGTCCGAATTCTACACCTTTTGTCTGCTTGAAATTCCGGTGGACACTTTGTTTCATTCCTTCCACTTTTTTTTGTCTTACGTAGTTACAATCGCCAGAAGCAACTTGCAGATAGCACAGAGGTCCTAGGAACCTGATCAAGCGGCTATGTCCACAAACCCGCCGTGAAGCCTCTTCTGTTTCCAGCTCCACCATTGAATTCACTCATTATTGTTCAAGCAAAAAAAAAGTTCCGTCTCCAACGCGCTGCTTCACCTTCAGTCTGTAAAAACCTTCAGCTTTTAGTCGCTGGCTAGCTGTCGTATGTATCCAGAAACTTTGGAGTTTTTCATTGAAGCCTGGATGAATTCTGTGTTCTTTTCGGATGTTCATCTCAGCGCTTTGGACGCATTTTAGACTCTCCTCGAGTTCAGATTCCTGCTCCGCTTCCCCAAGAGCCGCGTCCAAACCACACAGTGGGCTGTACCATTATAGCACGGTGGGGGACGACGACAACAAGAACGACGCCACAAGAACCATAAACCATGCAAAACAGCTAGTGTGAAACGAGGTGTAAGATTACAGTACGTGGTTAGATGATGTCATCATCCTGTTCACCTTTTCGGGTCTTTATTATTTACTTTCGTGTATAAGTTACTGTTCTTTAAAGAAAATCGTTTAACCCGTCTCTATTGGCACAGACACGAACGTCACTGCTCAGGACACTGCACAAGCCTGACTGCTGTTCATCCTGGTGTGTATTTAAGGTTATAATCTGCACTGCATTCATTTTTTTTATTTCATATATGATCAATTCAGGTAGGCTGGGATAGAACTTTTAATTTATTTTTGTTTTCTTTCTTATCAAGGTAAGAAGGAGTCAGATCTTCAGTTCCATGCAGTGAAACTGATGGATAGGTATAACATGGTTTATGGATTTATGTACAATAATCTGTATCAAACAGAAAGTTTACTCCAAAAATCTTAAGGTAGGTACTCTGAAATGAAATGCTTCTTTTGTTTAGTTTTTGTTTCTCGTGGTTCTTTAAAGGCAGGGTCTCCGATTTTTCAGAAATGCTTCAGAAAACTCAGTCGGGCCGATAATAAACAAAAATCAAAACAAACGTGTAGCCAATGAGCAGAAAGGGGCGGGGCTTATCAATATGCGGCGGAGAGAGTGTTCAGTGCGCATGTGTGACTTTAGCAGAAAGCGGTTGGGGTCAGAATTGTTTCGTTATTCTGAATAAATATACTATGATCCACGAATAAATATAAAAAGTTTCACAAATATTTTTAAATCAACAAATGCACAATAAGCAAAACGTAAATATATGTTACAAATTTCACAAAAAGAAATGAAATTCACAAATAAATAAAATGGGATTTGCAAATAAAAAATTATTTATAAATATAAACTTGAAACATTTCTAACCTCAAGACGTGCACAAGAATCCACAAATAGGTGGACTCCGCCCACCCTCTACTTCGGACAACGGTCTCGTGGCGCTGACCAATCGTGGCACGTTCTGATTGTCCGATTGGCTGGAGTAACGAAACCAATTCTCGGATTGGCTGGAGTAACGAAATAATTCTGACCCCATAGTTTTAACATTGACATGGAGGATAACAACAAAGAAAGAAAGCTAAGAAAGGTTTACGATAAGGCAAGAAGTATGACGTGTTAATATAGGATCAGCTTTCCAGCGCTGGAGAGAACTGAAGGAGCAGGAAGTTAGCCACATATTCACAGATTGGAGTTTCCCAAGTCAATAACTCCTGAGCTAAATGCTGTTACTACACAAATAACACCTCTTTTCTATCGTAGTAATGTAGAGAGGCAGCTACAACCGTGTGTAGTAACAGCATTTAGCTCAGGAGTTATTGACTCGGGAAATTCAACTTTACTTAAGACGCCGAGGCGCTTTTTTCCTTCTCGATAGGTGAGTAACGTTGGTTTTGCTTTGTTACACAGAACTAATATATGCCGTCCTTTGCATGATTATGCTTGTGTGTCATTTTTGCTTGTTTGTTTATCTGCAATCGTACTGTTTTTCCTTTCAGCTATGATAAAGACACATTTCTTTCCATTAGTTGCCTGGGTTACGTATGTATGTGTGGGCGGAGCTATAAATACAGGGGTGGGACCCATTTGGGTTAGGGGTGGGTTTGTTTTGGTGATTTCAAATGTCGACATTGGCTTTCAAAAATCGGAGACCCTTCCTTTAAGTTGGTATATAGGATACTGTGAAGAATAGAATATTATATATACAAATAATATAATATACAAAACACATGCAAAGACATTGCTGCTTAAGAACGCAGTAATCATTAATAAATCATGCAAAATTAACCCTTTGCTTATAAAATGGGAGTCTCAGGTACAATTTTATAAAGAAAATGGCTGGAAGGTTTTTGCAATGATCCTCATCCCTGGATTGTTGCACTTGCTGTTTTTTTTACAGAAATATTTTTCCATAAAATTCCATTTTTTTGTCTTAAAATTCATTTAAACTGATGGATGAGCGAATGCATGAAACAACTGACAACAATGGTGATTTGATGTGTAACAAATGGTGTTTGTATGAAGCATCTTACATACAGGTAAAAAAAAATAAACAGTCACTTAAGCCTACTGTATTGTGTTAATGTCATTTTACAAATCTGTTTGTATTTTATTTTAAATCCTGTGTTATGCTACAACTGCCAGAAATAAATCTATCTTTTAGTGGAGTTTTACCTTTTGTGTGTGTGTTCACACTTTTCCAAAGGTCTGCCTATACATGTTATATTCTAAACAAGGTTATTGCTTTAACAGTAATCCATAGGCCAGCATCTTAATACATAAGTATGTACTCAATTTGACTAAGTCTACTCTGTTCATACACTATTAGAATATGTTGGTGTTGAATTTGCTATTGAATAATTTTTTCCATTATTTATTCCATGAATAAGTAAATAAATAACGTTTTAAACATGTCATTAGGGAAGAAAGTAACAACCTAAACTAATTACATTGTATGTCCAAAATTACAAAAAAAATAAATAAATCAGGAAGTGTTGACAAAAGGATAAATGGTGCTTTCTCAGAATATGATATAAATATTGTTCCATCAACCTCCTCAGAAGTATGAAAATCGTGAAACTTCAAATGCTATCTTTATACATCCGAATATCTAAACGTTTCAAAAATAATAAGCTGTGCAAGCAAGGTGGAAGCTGAAGATCACACTAGCTGATATTCAAAACTACCAGAAGTTGTTATATCACCAATATGATAATATTTACCTTTGCATGTAAAATAAACCAGGGAATGTGTATTTGTACCATCATACATTATAACTGCATTCCTAAGTAAAATATTAATGTATGAAAGCAAATATCTGCTGATTCTTTTCAGTTCCTGACCATATGCCTCCATGGATTATGCTGTTTCAATAACAGATGAATTGAGATTCATAAATTAAACATATTAAACATTCTTGCTTTATTCATTACATGATTAGACAAGTAAGCTCATACTTTTTTCTTTCTTTTAACACAAGCGATTTATATGGGTGATTTGCTGCTATTACTTCCACACTCCTAATACATCCGGCAATCTAAACCATACTGTTTCTACCTCTGTCTCATTTACTCCAAGTGCCAGACTAATGTCAGTAGATAAGGACTGGTGTATATATGAAAGACTCAAAGTACAATTTTGGTCCTAAAAGTCAAAACATTGTTGGTGTCATTATTAGAAATTTACTCAAATATTTAAGCCTAAGAGGAAGAACGTTTCAGAGCCTCAAACTGTTATGAAGTGCAGTGAAATGTTGTAGAACTGAGGCAGCATGCTTGTAAATATGTACTGCAATTTTTGTAGAGGTCATCATGGCATTATGCCATTTTTAATTATTGTATTCAGTACTCAAATATATCTAACAACACTAAGAAAAAACTAAATAAATGTTAAATAAAATGCAGTAATGTTTAAGGCACAGGGTGCAACAAGAAAAGCATCTGTCTGATGAGGTTTAGGAATTTTATTTAATTCAGAATGGCACTGTTTGAAATATGTCTCTTAAAATGCATGTTTGCTAAGATGCAAGAGCACAACAAATGTGTGTTCATAGAATGTCACATTATGGTTCAATTACAAAGGCCCTTCTTAAAAGTCTGTTTTGGTCCACACAATATGCATGGCAGGCCTGGCACAACCAAGGACACTCATTAAGAAATCATAATTGAATATTATCCATTCTTCTTCACTAAACAGTTATCCTGCTCAGGCAAGGAGGAATCAGAGGCTATCCCAGAAATGTTCTGCTGGTAAACTGGTCAAATAAAGTTCATGTTCAAGTTTCTTTATTTGTCATTTTGCTACATGTTAAGACATGCAGTGGAACGAGATGTCGTGTCTCACAGGTCAAACAGTGCAACATCCATACAGACATTAAACATCAAAAAACAACACAAAGCACAAAACGAAGCAAATACAATTAAATACACAAAAAATACACTCAAGCAATAAATATAAGTATGAAGACTCTACAATGCTTCCTTGATATGATATTGTACACGTGCAACAGCAGAACAATTTCAGCAAACCCCTATATTTAGGGGTTGATATGTCCTTTATGCTGTCCTACTACATCTTATCTGGAGTATTTGTATCAGGGTCCAGTTGTTGTTGTTTATTTCTTGTTGAAAAGAGAAAAATAAGATGTCTGCATTTCATTTTACTGCTTTGTTAAAATATCTATGACAATGAAAGTTGTAGCTGGACACCTTAACTGAAAAAAGGTATAAATACAATATCTCTGACAATATCTCGACTGCTTATGTTGTTTAGATTTTTTGGAATTAACATAAATATGAGACAATTTTGTTTTATGTGCTCCTGTGTGATGTGCTTCCATAAGTAATTCCTTATCCTTGGTAAGAGTCGCTCAGAAAACATTTCTAATACACATTTTAACTCCCAGCACCTACCTAATTTTTTTTTTTTCACTTTTATACATACTGTCCCCACTCTTACTTTATGGCTCAACAATTGCTTGGCCCTGTAACAGCAGTACAGCTCTGTCAACACGCTTGTGGGTGGGCTCAATTTACACCCAGCTTGAGCCCTGAATGATGTAAGTGCCAAGCACCAACCAGTGCAAATGCTATGAGGTACAAAAAAGCAGTTATATTTTTCACCCCGTTTATATTGGTGAATTTTATATATTGCACATATAGTGCTTATGTCTTTAGAATCACTTTAAAGACACCTAGAGAAAACATATCTTGGTTATGTTTTCAATGTTTTCAGTGTGATGTGTAAGCTTTGGGAAGATTGGATTTGCAGCTCAGATTCAAGAGATTTTTATCAGTGCAATATTCACCTTCTTAAAAAAATAGTAGTGTTCACTATTGCTTATAGAAAATGTATTATGTATTACATATTATGCATGAATGTTTTGCAGTCAGTGACCCCTTTAACTGTTAAATAAATTCTGAGCCCTGCAGCACAGATTTAGTTTAAGAACCTAATTCGACTACATAAATATTAATCTCATTATTTCAATTAATACAATTTGTGATATACTGGCTGTTTATTGCTACCATAGTTTTTCATTCCTGAGCTTTCCACTCAGAGGACATATTAGACACAAGCTGACATTACTTGTAGGCCAGGTCATGCTATTAGGTTATTAGAGTTTGGATTAAACAAATTTGTTTAATTCAAGTGACCAGTCAAAATTGCTATTCACTATAATAATCATATAGGAGCTTTGATAATGAAGGGCTGTGATTTTGGGTTGTGGTAGCCTAGTGGTTAAGGTGCTGGACTACCAATCGGACGGTTGTGAATTCAAATCCCTCATCCACCAGGCTGCCACTGTGCAAGGCCCTTAACCCTCTATTACTCAGCTGTATAAAATGAGATAAAAATGTAAAAATGTAAGCTGCTCTGGATAAGGGGGTCTTCTAAATGCTGTAAGTATATATTTATATATATATATATATATATATATATATATATATATATATATATATATATATATATATATAAGCGTTTGGGCTCCACGTGTGGCCTATAAGTGATTACGTACATGGGGCACGTTATCAGTGAGGCACACACGTGAAAGGGGAGGTTAAAGAGACACTCTGTGCGTATCAACCACATTCAGGGCGTAGATGTTACTTGTGTGGAAACAGACAAATTCGTTTTAACTATTCAGCTACAGTATATAACATGTTCCCAATCTAGAGCTAGAAACTATTAAACACCCCATAGCCACATAGCGCCCTGTCAACAGCGGAGCTGACCAATAGAAATTCACGATACATGATTTCGTGAGCCAATCAGAATTCTTGTCCTTCCCAGGTCGTACCTGACTAGCTCTACCTACTGTGGCTCTGCACAATATCTGTATATAATATCTGTATAAAAGCAGGACTATTTCTTTAAAGATGTTTCTTCGGGTTTTCCGTGACGAGTCAAGCTCAAACACTGCTTCATATTTCATCTAACAGCAGGTGAGATAGTGAAATGACTTGCGGGGTTTTAGTGATCATGTAAAGCTAAGCTGTTTTAGCTCGCTAGCTAACTATTCTGCATAGGGTTTTTTAAACTACGGAATTCCTGCTACATTCATTTAAAAAAGATGCATTTGCAAATAAAATATATACCTCATACACATAGTCAATTCTGTTTTAGCAAAAACTCTTGTCAACAAACTGGTAAGCTATTGCTGCTAATAATCAAGTAAACAAGCTGCTACAGTTAGCATTTGCTAACAGCTGTCTGCTAGCAAGATTTTTGTAATCTGTTTGAGAATGTTTACTGCCTTCTGTAATGGGTTATTGGCTGCTTATGAGCTGAATCAATTTGCAAAAATATACCAAACCAACCAGTTCCTAATGAAACGGAGATTCATTTAGATATTGCAAAACTTCTGGCTGGCAAGTATGAAGTCTGTATCAGAATATATCTTCTGTCTAGTAGTCTATCAGTTAGTCTGTAATCCGTGTGGAACATACTGAATTATGTGGTGTCAGTAGTTTTAAACCATTATGTGTTCAGAGTACCTTCACTTGCTTACATGCAGGATCTGTTCCTAACGATTTGATTACTTGTCACTTCGTGAGAAATGAATAAACTCTTAGCCTCAGTTGAAAAACAAAAAAACCTGCTCAGGTTATTTGAATTTTTGTGCTGTGAAAACCTTGTCAAAAAAGTCAGATATCACAGTATTAATCAACCATTTAAAAGCCAACAAATGGCAGTGGTAAAAATGAAAGACAGTATTTTCTTTACAAAATCTTTGTGCAAAATTCATTTCCCACTTCCTTTTTATAAGTATAAAAAATGAAAATGAAAAAAACAAAAAACAAAATGAAAGTGCGTGAAAGGAGTGCCATCACGATGTATATATGGTTATAATAGAAATATGACGTGTACTGAACACACCTCATTTTAATACAAGCTGATTCCTATGACCTTTATTGTAAATATGTGTTGAAGAGGGACCATCATTTGCACTTGATCATTAGTAGGTCATATGGCCATAAAATGTATGTAGTATAAACCTGTGCTACTTGTTGTTCTGCATTTTTACTTGACCTTTACTTAGTTTCTGAAGGTGAATAAAGGTGGAAAAATGCTTAATGAAATGTCATTATATTGAAGGAAAAAAAAACAAACTTATTTCTCCAAAGGATAGAATTAAATATTTAGGACTCGCTTTTTTTTTCTTTTTTTTTTCTTCCTACATGTCATTTTGTAAATGGTATTATTTTAGAGTATGAGTTCCATATGTGTGAACAGACAGTCTGTAAAGAAAAACGTTTATATGATGGACATGACTAAATTCCCAGACATTCATAAGTAATTATGACCCCATAGCTCTCGCTCTAAAACTAATCCAATCTGAGTAAAAAGAAAAGAATGTTGAGAACAACATTTCCACTCACGTTAATCATTTTGGCATTTGTAGCTGAAGGGGATTGGCTGTGATGAAATCTAAGCTGAGGCCAGATAAAAAGTTAGACATACATTTTATAGTCAGTTATAGATGAGTAATAGTAATGCCCTGCTTATCAGCCTGATCCTATAATGCTATGTTGATTTTTCTCTTTTGGAAAAAGTCTTTAATTAGAAAGACAGATAACATAGTCTTAAATGTTATTAATATGCTTTTAAAACCAGTACTAATTTGTCTCTTTTTCTGCACAGGTAACATTTACAATTATGGAGGTTTAAAAAGCAAAAGTGTTTTGGGGGGAAGGGGTGTTTCCCCTCATACTGGATGGACAGTTTGATGGACTTTTCATGTGGTTTTGGAATTTGTTGCCTTTTGCACACTAAGCTAAACTAGAGAACTAAATTACAAAGAAAGTATTTTTGCAAAATTGAGAATATATGTTTGTAAGATTTTGTACAGAAAAGAAATAGCCAAATTATTTATTGGTTTACAATGCCACTGAAGCTTGTTCTAGCACTGTGTTGTGTGGGTTACGTTGTTGTTGTTATGGTGGACTGAGGCTAGGTTGACACTCACCCTGGGGTTGCTAGGGTGCGGTGGAAATCCAACACTTGCACAATTCTAGCACCCCAAAGTTTGGACAGAGAGCACTTTTTTTTGTTTGTTTTTGCTTTGTGCTTGTAAGTGTGTGGCAAATTTAGTATACCTGATTAGTAGCTAAGACTTTGGTAGGATAGGGCATATTTTTATTTAGTGGGGAAAACGTGTGCATTAGGTGTTGTGGGAAAGGGAGTAAGATGAGTCTGGTAGCCCCAGAATGCACACCAAAATGCCATTCGCCACGTCATGCAGAGATGATTGTGGCTGCTCTGACGGGTGGCTCAGAAGGACAGCTAAAGACCTTCCTGTCAGCTTACTGCCATAATGCTGCCACTCTGAAGGATGAGTTTGGTCGCACAGCACTCCATCTCGCTGCGTCACTGGGAAAACGAGCCTTGCTTGAATGGCTTCTGGACAGCAAGAGTGCTGACCTGTTGCTGAAGGACAAGGAGTCGGGCTGGACAGCTCTGCACCGCAGTGCTTTCTATGGGCAAATTCATTGTATCATGGCCCTCATCAAGGTGAGCTTAGAATGGAACTTGGTGCAAACTAAACTATGTGGGTTTTTTGTTGTTGTTAATTACTCAAAAGCTCTTTTCATTAAAATACATGTGGAGTGCCTACATCTACACCAAACTGGGACTGGATCTGATATGTAAAATTCTTATATAATTTTACTATTGAATGGCCAAGTTACTCAGATTACCAAGTAATGTTCTATATTATTATATTAAAGTTTTAATTTTTAGTACATATTTAATGTTCTGGAAGGTGTGTAGATATGATTCCTAATATCAGTTACATTAAATAAGCTTCCATCTTATAGTGAAAAGACAAAAGCAAGAAAGCAGCATCCTGTCCTTAAAAAAAAAATTTAGTTGCACTTTGTGTTGACTAGTGAAAGCACTAACACTGCAGAATTCTTCCATAAATGTTAAATATAGAAGGTCTTCCTGTCGAATGGCAAAGGCGATAGTGGCAAGGAAAATCTCCCTGAGATGATACGAGGAAGAAACCTGAGAGGAACCAGGCTCAGAAGGGACAGAAACATCTAGCAGATTAGAACAAGCACTAATATAAGCATTAATAGTCATGAATTATTTTACGTGCAGGTATTACTTCTGTCATAGAAAATTAATCAACTCCTTCACATAAATATGGATATGTGAATTTAACAGGGCTGTGGTATAAACTCCATTATAATAATCATTGCATGTTGCATGTCTTGCAGCGTGGCAGTTCACTCTCTATTCCAGATAAGGAGGGACTCTCTGTTCTTGATCTAACTATGAAGGACCGCCCAGCTCATGTTGTGTTTCAGAGCAATGGTAATTCAAAATAAACCATAATCCATAACCATTATTGCAAAATGTTTTTGCAAAAATTACATTAATACATGGATTAATACATCATACTTTTGTATTGTGTAATGTTAAAGATGGTAAGCTTCTCTGCTTTTATCCACCAGATCCTACTGAGGTGTATACCTGGGGTAACAATACCAACTTTAGCCTTGGACATGGAAATCAGGATTGTAGAAACTCTCCTGAGATTGTGGACCTGTTTGTCAGAACCAGGGTTTATATTAAACAGGTAATTTCTGAACAGTGTATATTTTTCAATGTTATAAGTTCTTGCTAAGTCCTTTATGGGTGTTTTTCAACATTATAACATTTCCTCCTTAGCAAAATACCCACGATTTCCTATATCAAAAATGCCTTAAAACTAGAAACCATAGACTCAAGAAATTGATTTACTCAAATTTATCTATGAAAATTTTGTTTTATATTTACAGAGACAGTTAATGGAGTAGTATAAAAATATAGACAGGCCTAAATTGACCTCTATATTTCCAGTAAATCTCTTCTGCACAGATGGGCATTATTTATTATCTCTGTATTTAGTAGTCATAGAGACTCATTTACAGTTTTTTCATTTTATTTATATGTACATGAAAGTTTGTGAACCCTTCAGAATTTTCTATATTTCTGCAAAATATGACCCAGAACAACTTCAGATATTCACACAAGTCCTCAAAGTTGACAAAGTGAACCCAATCCAACAGATTAGACAGAATTATTATACTTGGTAATATATTTATTCAGGAAAATATTCAAATATTACATATCTGTGAGTGGCAAAAGAATGTGAACCTCTAGGAATAAAAGTTCATTTGAAAGCCAAATTAGAGTCCATCTGTTTTCCATCAATGGGAATGATCAGGTATCACTGAGTGCCTTGTTTTATTTAAAGAAATAGAATCTATCGAAGCTTTAGACTCCACAAACCCACAGTCAGGCACTGCCCTACCCAAAAGTGGTCCACCAACAAAGATCTCTACAAAAGAACGATGTGTAATAGTCCATGGGGTCACAAAGGAACCCAGGGTATCCTCTAAGCAACTAAAAGCCTTTCTTACTTTAGCTACTGTTAATGTTCCTGAGTCCACCATTAGGAGAACACTGAACATCCTTGGTTGTACATAGCAGACAGGTAACAAGAAAGCCACTATTCTCCAACTAAATTTACTGAGAAAATGGCTCATACACCAAGACACCGACTGCAAACACACAATGTGACAGGGTGCATCAATGTGCAGACAATGAATGATTATAGAAGAACGAAGTTAAAGTCCTGACCTTAATCCAATAAAATGTTGTGGAAGGACCTGAATCAAGCAGTTCATGTGAAGAAACCCACCAACATCCCAGTGCTGAAGCTATACTGAGAAATGGGATAAAATTTCTCCAAGCTGCCATGCAGTTACCAGAAAGGTTTATTTGCAGTGATTGCTGCACAAGGGGGTTACACCAGATAGAAAGTAAGGTTCACGTACTTTCGCCACTCGCATATATTTGATACTGGATAATTTTTTTTTCAGTTAAAAAAGTTAGTTATTTTTCAATTATTTAAAGTTAATAGTATAAAAGTATAATATTTTTGTCACATTTGTTTGATTGGGTTTGCTCTGTCTACTTTTGGGACTGGTGTGGAAAATCTGGTCATTTTTTGGGTCATATTTATGCAGTAATATAGATCATTATTAAGGATTCACAAACTTACGGTCACCACTGTATATGGAATGAGCTAATTTGATCATAAAGATCTTTACATGATTATCGTTCAAAACTGATTTTATTACATTAAAAATGAGCTATGTTTTTTGTGTACTTTCTATTGTCCACTGATTGTTGTAACCAGACATCTGGGACCAGATGTTCATGATTCTGTTGGTCACGATGCTGAATATATCATCTTATTTTTTTGATTAACTAAATCCCATGACGGTGCTTTGCTACAGTACCAGTGCCTACTATGAGTATATGCTAGATGACTTTGGCATACAAGAAGTGCTCTCAAAAGCACTGAAGAGCTCTGAAGTTCAGACTTGTGCATGCATGTTGGCAAATATTGCTGTGAATGATCAGATCAGCCACCCTTAGGTCGTTTAAATAAAGATGGTGCAAGCTATGTTTAGATATAGGGGTAATTGTGGCATATTATTGTAGGGTATTGTATCACCCAACATGTTTAAAAGTTCTGTGATAGTTGGTTGCTGATTAATAAGGAAACTCCAGTGAAACACTGACACTTGTTTTACGATCTGATTTTGCCATATGCAACTTAATAAGTTGATAACAGTGCATGTACACATGCTTTTATTTAAACAGCCTGGTAGTTAATTTCCTGCGTTAATTTTCCAAGACGTGACTCTAAATGTCTGAATGCAGTTTATTTTCAGTAACTTCTGTGGAAAACTGCTGACAAGGACATTCATGCTGACATTAATTTAATAATGATCAGTTTATAGGGGATCACATTCCCTTAACTTTCATCAGCCCTCAGGTGCCCTATACACATGTCCAACCTCACTGTTCTCCAGGTGCCTAGAGTTAAATATTAATTCATGATTAACATGCTCAAATTCAATAAGCCTAGCATGTGTGACGAGAGACTGTATGTGGGTAGGGGACACTTTTGCCCCATGCACAAGATGCTTTACGGAACATCTCATTTCTTGTTTGGCTTTGAAGAACCTCTTGCATTAATGATGAGGTTGGCTTTGGTTCCTCTTCTCCACTGTACTCTGAACCACAACAGATAGAAGATGGAAATACATGTGCATGAAAGGAAAGTCTAACACGCATTCATACTGAATAGACCACAACTGTAAAATGGTGCAAAGTATCTGTCTGGATACTTCCTAAACAAAAACACTCCAGCACTGTAATAGTGCAACATTTATATAATTGTACAAGTAACCAGTACTATTTTGTTGCTTTTTTTAAATTTACGACTTGCTGTGTGTTTGTGTTTTCCCAGGTGGTTGTATGCAAGTTCCACTCTGTCTTTCTTTCTCAGAAGGGTCAGGTTTACACTTGTGGTCATGGACAGGGAGGACGTCTTGGACATGGGGATGAACAGACATATTTGGTGGGACTTGTTTGCTATGTTGTATGCACTATATTATTATTGCCATTTTTTTTTAAATAAACTGTTTATCTTTTTAAGGTTCCTCGTATAGTGGAGGGGCTGGTCTCCCATCACTGTGCACAGGTTGCTGCAGCCAGAGATCACACAGTAGTTCTGACTGAGGAGGGTTACGTTTACTCTTTTGGTCTTAATACGTACAACCAACTGGGCCTGACGCCTCCTGTTGCCAGCCAAGTGCCTAAACAGGTGAGCTAACTGCTGTCCCGTTTCAGTGCGAAAAGTCTGGGTCAGAATATGGTTTGAAACAATGATGAATGTCCATGTCGGAGCTTTCATTTATTTTTGGATGCAGGTGACTTCTAAGTGTTTGAAAGGGAAGAATGTGATTGGTGTTGCTGCTGGAAGGTTTCACACTGTTTTGTGGACAAGAGATGCCGTCTACACTGTGGGACTAAACGGAGGACAGCTGGGTAGGAGACAATAGGGAGAAATGACACACTGTAATTGTGTATTTGTATGATGTAAGACCATGGTAATACCCAAAAAGGTGAGGGGGGGGAGAGCCAAATATTTGGCATGCATTTTAGCAGAGCCTTAAATTCGCTAGGCTTTTCCCCTCATAATGGGCTCTGTTCTGTATTTGTGTGCACTCACAGGCTACCTGCTGGACCCAAATGGGGAGAAGTGTGTGGCTGTGCCCCGACAGGTGTCCGCTCTACACCACAAGGATGTCACCATTGCCATGGCTGCAGCCAGTAATGGGGCTACTGTGTGTTTGACAGAGAAAGGGGATATCTATTTGCTTGCTGACTACCAGTGCAAGAAGTTGGCCTCCAAGTGAGTAATTTTTCAATGTCTTGAGACCTTTGTCTTCTATTACTAGAAACCTCAATCCTGAATGGTGTATTTCTCCTGCATACATCAGCAAAGTGTTGTGCGAAATGTTTTTCAGTGGGCTGATGTAATAAATCTGCCCTTCTCAATGTTTTTTATAGTTCCTATTTTGACTGATAATTATTCAAGTAAAGAATTATTCTATGAAATATTAAAGAATTTTTAGATTTATAGGATTGGTTATGAATCTTGTTTACAACCAATAGTATCCCTTTGTAGATACTAACATTTGTTGTACTTTAGGCAGCTGAACATCAAGAAGGTTCTTGTAAATGGAGGCACTTTGGACCATCGTGTAGACCCGCACCTCCTTAATGAAAGTGGGGGAGAGAAGATATCCATCTTGGCATTGGATGAGATTGGCAGGGTGTGTGGTGGTGGTTTATTTATTTTCATAAATTGCACAAGCTGTGTTGTGTGTTTAAAAAAAAAAAAAAAGATACTTGATATTAATGTTTTCCCTTTTCTCTATCTCTACCTTTCCATGGCCTTGGTTTCTCTCAGGTGTTCTGCTGGCGCTCTGTGGGCACTTCGTTAAGACAGTGTAGGTGGGCTTATGGGCGACAAGTCTTCATGTCCGACATTGCCATTGGCAAGAGCAAAATGATGTTCATCACACAGGATGGAGAGGGCTTTAGTGGCCAATGGCTTGGTGAATACAAAAAGGGTATAGATAAAAAAGGTGAAGCTACTTAATTTTTGACATATATATATGGAACAGAAGAGATATAAATGATCCTCATGTCAGTATGAATGCTGGACTATGTTGGCAGAGGTGAACAGTCAGTCAGAGAGTGGTAGTGTCTATGAGCGCATTCGCCTGGAAAGGCTACCCAACATTCATCGAGCTGTCAGCATTACCATGGATTCTAAGGGCCGTAACTTCGGGGTGCTTCAGTCAGATCCCAAAACGAGGTAAAATCCTTTTTTTTTTTTTAGGAAATCTTCTGAAAGGTATGGGCAGAATTCTGCTAGCATGCAATCAGGAGCATTCTTTATTATGCTTTGGGTTATATCCTTCTGTAACTTTTTGCTGGTACACTCATAAGTTAAGCTGTCAAACTGAATAAACACAGAACAGATTTTAATATGCTGGTGGTGAAACAGTGATGGCTAAGAACATAGGCTCCTGCTATCTCGGGTTCCTCTTGGGATACTTATAAAATAGCAAAGTCGTGATGTAATCAGACTTATTCAGCCAACAAAACTTCATGCCTTCCAGAAGAGAGGATATCAGGTTCAGAGCTATAAATTCAAGTGTTATTTAATTTGTGGTATTGAAACTTTTTACTTTGCTCTGCCCATGCTATAAATCAGTCAGGCAAATGATACAGTTGGCATGTGTTTTGCTGAATTTTTAATGCAGTAACCTAGTATCACCTACATAACCAAAATTCAATAATTTGGCATCAGATGTCGGTTTTATTGTGATATCTATATACAATAATACATTAAACACTTATGAGGCGTAACATTATGACCACTGACAGGTGAAGTGATTAACAGAGGGAAAAATGGGCAAGCGTAAGGATTTGAGCGAGTTTGACAAGGGCCAAATTGTGATGGCTAGACAACTGGGTAAGAGCATCTCTTAAACTGCAGCTCTTGTGGGGTGCTCCAGTTTTGCAGTGGCCAGTATCTATCAAAAGTGGTCCAAGGAACAGTGGTGAACCGGCAACAGTCTCATGGGTAAATAAGGCTCAATGCACGTGGGGAGCGAAGACAGGCCCGTGTGGTCCAATCCAACATACAAGCTACTGTTGCTCAAATTGCTGACGAAGTTGATGCTGGTTCTGGTGGAAAGGTGTCAGAATACACAGTGCATCGCAGTTTGTTGCGTATGGGGTTGCATAGTCACAGACCAGTTAGGATGCCCATGCTGACCACTGTCCACCTCCAAAAGCACCAACAATGGGTATGTGAGCATCAGAACTGGACCACGGATCAATGGAAGAGTGACGTGACATAAGGCTAAGTAAGGAAGAGGGTGGCCTTGTCTGATGAATCACGTTTTCTCTTACATTGGGTGTCACTTACCTGGGGAACATATGGAACCAGGATGCACTATGAGAAGGAAGCAAGTCCGAGGAGGCAGTGTGATGCTATTCAGAATGTTCTACTGGGAAACTTTGGGTCCCACTATCCATGTGGATGTTACTTTGACATGTATCACCTACCTAAGCATTGTTGCAAACAAAGGACACCCTTTTATGGAAACAGTATTCCCTGATGGCCGTGACCATTTTGAGCAGGATGATGCACCCTGTCACAAAGCAAAATGATTCAGGAATGGTTTAAAGGGGCACAGTAATGAGTTTGAGTCGTTGACTTGGGCTGAACAAAAAAGTCTGATCCATGGATGCCCCACCTAGCAACTTACAAGACCTGGTGCTAACTCTGTGCCAGATACAACAGCACACCTTCAAGGGTGTAGAGGAATCCATCAACAGGTCTGGTCTGTTTTGAAAGCAAATTGGGGGACAGCACAATATTACGAAGATGGTCATAATGTTATGCATGATTGGTATAGATGTATAGGGCATACAGTTTTACCTTACTTTTCCCATCTAAAAGGAGTCATTTTCCCCCCTTCTCTCTAGCATTTATGAAGTGCCCACTGTTTCAGCCTCCTTGTTCACCCAGCACTTCAAGCAGCTCCTGGCTGAAGCCGATGAGACAGACAGCATTCATGATGTGACCCTTCAGGCCGGTGATCGTGTCTTTCCAACTCACAAGTTTATCCTGTCTACGCGTTCAGAATTTTTCCGCAAGCAGCTACTGCCAGAGGCCGACCAAGAAGATGAGGTGAATGGGGAGGTGAAGAGAACCATAGATGCTGTGGGCTGTGACCTCCTGGTGCTGGAAAATCTCTCACCTGATCTGCTAGAGCAGGCATTGCAATTCATCTATACAGACTCGTGTGAAATGCTGGTGCATGGAGCAAGGCCAACAATCTCCCGCCTCATCCATGGCCCTGAGCAGAAGCAGCAGCAGCAGCAGCAGCAGCAGCAGCTAATCTGCAGCCTGAAGGACTTGAACGTCAGTGGACGCTCTGCTCTGGAGATCTACCGATCCCTTCCTGCCTCAGTTCTCAGCCAGGGAGAAAAGCCAACAAGCAAAGGTGCCAAATCTGGGAAGAAGGAGAAGACTGGTAATGCTAATGAACCTACCCACAATCCTGTAAAGATGCTGCAAGGAGTAGCCAAGAAACTAGGCTTGGGTAGTCTCTCTGCAAGGTGAGATTTCTAAATTGCCTGTATTTTCTGTAAGAAACCGGTTTCTCTCCACCAGGTCCAACATTATTATATTTTCATTAGCCCAATTGCAAGATGTCTTTTATCAGTATTTTAACAGTAGTTGATCAGAAAGAAAGGTGCACTATCATTTATATATATCGTAGAATATATCAAAACTACACTAGTGAAACTTGGCATTATAGTAGCAGCAGTAATTATGGTTTATTAGGATGGAATTCCTGTCAGTTTTTACTTTAATCATTGACACACAAAAACCTGCGAGTTTTATAAACGCTATAAAGACTACACATTTATAAAAGTGCCAGGTTTTTGTATGGATGTTTTTTAATTGTCCAGAAGATATTACTACGGTTTAGAAATATAGTAACTGCAAATCTATTTAAACAATTTCCAGTTATATTTTCCATTGCATATATTTCTGTTCATTCCATTAGGCTTGATGGAGTGAAGTATGAAAATGGGCAAATCAGTGTGGTGCAAAAGAAGACAGGCAACAGACCAAGATTTTACCTAAAGAAATGGTGTGATGTCATGTAAAAAAAATATACAGTCTGCCATCCATTAATACTTATTGGTAGTATGATTGTTTTACATTACTGCACATAAATAATGTTCTGGTTTCACAGCCCCTACCTCTGTGACGTCACCTTGAGGTCTGAGGACGGGAAGGAGTTCCCTTGTCACAAATGCATCCTGTGTGCCCGACTGGGTGAGCTATACTATTATATTTCCTTGCCTTTGTAATGTCTACATAGAAAAATGAGATGAGAAAGTATGGAAGCACATGTTTATAGTATAATGCAGAGCTGTACAAGGGGATACAGAAGGCCCTGCTTGTATGAAATCGAGCAATCAAAATGGCAAATTGGATTTAATATGTAAAAGTAATTATATGGTTAAAGTGTAGACAGTCTGTGTGTACAAATGAAAAAGGCCAATATGTACCAATTGGAGAAACTACCACGTGTCCTTCATAATTTGTGCGTACCAAAAAAATCTGTGGTCCACACCACAAGTGCCTGAAATAAATGGCTCCGTTATGAATTTTAACCCGCTGTTATGGTGGTACAAGAAGTGATACCTAGAACTACGCGTTTCAGTTTTCTAGGCTAATGCAACAGTCAGACCAAATGTGTTAGACCAGATAAGTGGAACCAGGTGATTTGCTTTTAGTAAAACTATTAGTACTGACCTTAGGTAAATTTTGACTTGTTAGATCACAATCAGCAGTGTTGTAATCTAATAGTGAACAAGAGGAAGGGACTCTTGTGTACAATGTTTTTGAATGGTAAACAACTTTTTTTGTTGTCATCTTTGTTATTTTTTTGTTAGCCTTGCTGGTACCTCTGCCCTTTTTTGTGAATTATTTATTTATTTATTTTTTTACCCAGGTTTTTTGCTTCAAATATTGGAATGTGTGCTTAGTCCAGTTTGAATGAATGAGACACTTAACTGTTTTTTGGCTCTAAAAATCTCCATAGTTGCTTTAATTGGCATGTTTTGAGTCATTGCCCTGCTTCAGATGAAAGGTTATCCATCCACATATGCCTCATTTGGCTGGATCTAAGCAGATAAGCTTCTTTTGTGCAGTTTTAAATTCATCTGGCTTTTTCTGCCGTTGGCAGACACGTCATTAATAAAAGACACTTGTGCTGTTCTTTCCTTGTTCTTTTTCTTTTTTCCCTTTAGGCCCTTCAGTCTCCCTTTGATACCTGAAGTACCTAATCCTCACTTTTGTGCACAAGAATTGAGAGCTCTACAGCCTTTTTAAGCAAATCGTGACCTGGATTTTCTTTTCTCGTGTTTTGCTGCTTTGCATGTTGTAACCGCTCTGGGGTCATGTGGGTTCTTGTATCATCATCGTTGTGGTAGCCTTTGTTTGTTATCAGCACAACATTGCAGGTTTTTAACTATGAAACAATGGACACACCTAAATGTAGGCTTTGTATATTGTTGGAGAACAACGGTAACTAATACCAGATGCAAATGCTTGATGTTGAATCAATTTGTCTTCCCTCTAGGGCAGGTAGTGAGACATGGACAACATACAACTGAGCAGAAAACTGTCCATTTATGTATGGTTTTTGAAATAGAGGACTAAAGAAATGTTGTTTAACCCGGTTACATTTGACAGTCTACGCTTTAACCTTGTGGTCAAAAGCATTGTAATGTACTTAAAATCCAAAATGACCAAATCTGCCACTGTCCAAGTATTCACTTTAACACATCCATTTTAAAGGACATGGTAACAAAATGTTTCTGCTCTCATCCTGTGGAGTGAAGTTAACTAGGTGTTTTTTGCATCTTGTTATTCTGACTATACTGATATGTTGACTGTTATTACATATTGCTACATTGCAAACCTTATTCTGTTTGCAACTCTTAATATTAAGAAATAAAAAATAGCTGATACTTGTAGAACAATGTTTTATTGTCCTTAAGATATATGATTACCTTGTGTTAATTAGTTCTGTAAAAAATGAGTAAAAAATTGTGATCTTTTCTCTTG
Source organism: Tachysurus fulvidraco (assembly GCF_022655615.1). NCBI lineage: Eukaryota > Metazoa > Chordata > Actinopteri > Siluriformes > Bagridae > Tachysurus > Tachysurus fulvidraco. Next base: position 13,256,811 of record NC_062520.1, on the reverse strand, counting down.
CAGAGTATTTTAACAGTATGTTGGGGAATCCCTGGATTGAGGTATGGAAACAGTTAACACGGATGAAAGCTTTTGCAAATACACTTTGACTCAGAAGTACATCTGGTTCACTTGTTAGTCATAGCAGTTTTTAGGATTGTCAGGTGGATCTTTTCTGCCCCCTTCAGTCTACTAGCTGTACTGCACTGGAGATGCCGACTAGTGCCAAGGTCTTGCAGGTGATTCTGGAGTACATCTACACAGATGAATCTCCCACTATAAGAGGTATTTAGACTGTGGGACTTTAAGGACTGATTTTAATGGTCATATGTATCATTAACTATAATGCATCTGTTTGTGCTGCAGAGTCTTTGAGTGTGGAGTTTGTGTGCAACGTCCTGGTGGTGGCTGATCAACTGCTTATCACTCGGTTGAAGGAGATCTGTGAAGTGGTCATCACTGAAAATCGTGAGCCTGCAATGTCTTTACCGTTTCAAGTCATTTTGTGTGCTTATAATCTCAGGATTTCCATGCATCCCTGAGAAAATGTGAAAACCTGGAAATTTTTAGACTAGTCTTTGTTGGATAAAATTGAAAAAATGTGACGTGGGCTGTTAAGGCCACTGTGATTACTTACCTTAGAACACTTTCTCCTCAGCTGAAATGGCAAACATTAAACTCATTGTAGTAAATTGGTCACATTAATAATGTCAAATGAGCGAACCAGAAAACTCCAACAATATCGCTTAAACGTGTTAACTTTTCTGACGGGTAAATTCCGAATGCACTGATAGATTGAACATACACTTAATCTACAGGACAGGTGGAACAGACTGAAGAACGTCAGCCACCTCCCCTCTCATTTACAAATGTCAAGGTTGTGTTTGAATAAATGTTTAACTTTATTGCTGTGAAACACCTACGTTAGTTATTCTGGAAAGAAACATAGTCAGGCATAGACAGGATCGACCTTATGTTATAGTTTGTTTTCTTTTGCCCCACAGTGAATAAAACAGACATTCTCTTTTATTTTATCCCCAATTCAGCTGTGGTCTGCCAAAATAATTACATTTAAAACATGGGTACAAATACAATTGGTGGTCAGGATTAGAAACTTTGCTGTAGGTTGTATCTTTGATACCTCTGATCTAGATTCACCTAGCAGAGCCAGTCTACATATATTTTAGTTGTTTTTTTTTTGTTTTTTTTTGCAGAATCTCAATGGGACTCGATATCAGGTGCAAAGTTGTGATTTAGATTTGTTTTTAAAGGCTTTTTTAACATCAAAACGAATTAGTGAAATTCTCTCATTTTAAACAAACATCCACTGGTCCCAAAATGATGACTGTATACTTATTTTTTGTTTGTTGCTTTTATTCATATTTTGATATTGTGAATGTGAACAGATGAAAATCACTCATCCAGGAGCAACTGCTGTCCTAAATACAGTACCTGGGAAATGATTTCATAAAATTCTGAACACTAAATATGCATCCTGTCAGTTACAGTAGTGATGTATGTTTCTGTGTAGTGACTCTGAAGAACTCCGCAGAGCTGCTGGAGTTTGCCGTGATGTACAATGCTGAACAGCTTAAACTCTCCTGCCTGCAGTTTATTGTTCTCAACATAACTGCCTTGCTAGAGTCCAAGTGAGTAGTTTTTCACCCTTTGGATTTAAAATCAAAATAACTTTTTTCCCCTTCTTTCCATTACATTACAGGAAGGAAATAAATATTTCCAGCCATGTAGTGGGTTTCAAATATGTTTTTCTAACCCAGTAGTTGTAAAAGTGATTTGTTGAATGATCCTTGACTAAGCCAAGGCTTGGCAATCCCGGTGTTTATTTTAGACAGCCTTGTACAATAAAAAAAAATATATTAAACTTTTATTTGTCCCAGGGCCCTGGAGATCTTGAGTGATGATGTGTTATTGGAGCTGTCTGAAGCATATAGAAAAACGGTGAGTTTATATCAACAAGGACAGATCTAAAGTACTGGACTGGTCTAACTCTTGTATTGTGTTGTGATTTCCTCAGATTCCAGCCATGCAGAGACGACATATCACTCCTTATCTCAGTGCCCCTGATCTGAGTTCCTATGAAGACATGAGCCTGGATTCAATCAGCAGCTGTAAAAACAGCTTCGAGCAGGAGCAGTCCTACAAGTATGTCTGTCACAGCTCACTATGGTGTAAGAACAGACCTATTCATGTATGGCAGTTTTGTGACCTTGCTATGATTCATGTTTAGTGATGGTCTGTTGAAGAAAACCAAGGTAAAGTCTAAGAAGAAACCACGTCGCCGCTTAGATAGCTCAGGAGGTTACAACCTATCTGATATCATCCAGAGTTCACCCACTGATATCATTCCGAGTCCACCCTCATTAGGTGAGCCTGCATATAATAAAGTTTGGTGTATGTACATTATATCTAATGATCATGCTGGATTCCATTACTTTATTTACAGTTATTCATTTGGTGGATGCCTTTAATAAGACTTAGGCAGGATAGAACATCAAATAAAAATAGTTTTTAATCATTCCAAGGTTTGGTAGGTTCCAGGAAAGCTTGCTCGGTGGAATCTCTGCATGAGCTGATCACATCTGATTCTGAGGGCAGTTATATTGGAGTGGGCAGCCCTCGAGACCTTCAGTCACCAGTCTTTCAGGACAGACCTTATGTACAGGTAATGTTACAACACTCCTCCATATTTACACACATACTAATTGAAATTTGTTAATTATTTGGAAGAAACAATTATTTGCATTTTTAGGAGGAAAAGTCAAGGCATGTCAGTTGGAAGACTTCTCCCAGCACTACAACCTGGAGTACAGGATCTTTGCCTGTTAAGTGCTCCACACCTGAACCCATCCCTAAGGTTAAGGCAAGGTGAGCTCTATTATTTTAGGATGGCCGATATTTCTTCATACCTTTGGGTTACTCAGAATCTTTACATACGAGAACTGATGCATTTTGTTATTTAACAATGCTTTTTGTAATTTAAACAAAAAATAAAATGTTTTGAGGATCTATTTATATATATATACATACACATACATACAGACACGTACATAAGGCACAATACTGATGTTAACATTTGTGTCACTGAATTATGATTCTGACATTTTCAGTCCATCTCGCCCGGTACCTGTTTTGGATCTTAGGGCCATTATGGAAATGGAGGCCAACTCTCTGAACCTTGGAGCCACTCCGAAGAGCCCTAGCTCGTAGGCGTTGCTACTTCTGTACTATTGACACTAAAACCGCGATTAGTATCAAGCACTAGATTCTATTATTTTGAGTTCAATGGGTTGAAATGTTACACAGTTTCCTCCTCCTCCTCCCTCTTATGTGATTTATAGGTCTGGAAACAGCAGTAAAGCTTCAGTTATCCCCAATAAACTGTCTCAGAAGCAAAGGAAGATGATAGCTATGGCTACTAGAGAGGCCAGTGTTGATGGGGTGTCTGCCAAATCTCCTCCTGGAATTGTTTCAGTTAAGCCTGCAAAGAGCTGGTGAGTATATGACCACTTTGTACTTTATCTTTATTTTTTTAAACATTACATTTCCCAACCAGCTCTAACACTGTAAGACAATGTAAGGCTGTATCCCTGCATACCCAGGGCTACAGCGGTGCAGTCTCCTCCATCATCACTCTCTTTTCGGGATTTGTTAATGGAAGCGGAGCAGCACGATAAATCATCAGCAACTGCTGCCATGGCTGCTGGGAGTCCAGTGAGTGCAGTTGGCAAGGCCACTTGTGCCAAAAGAGTGACCTTTAAGTGTGCTGAGCCTGGCAATGCTGGCAAACATGCAGGGTAAGAAAGACGGCACTTCATTCAACTTTATAGTGACAGAATTTGGCAGACAGACATCTCTATGATCAACCATCAGTTAATGACTTGCTCTTGTCACAGTACTGAATTGTGATGCCTGCCTCCGAGTCCCTTGGTTTCCTCCAGGTGGCACTCTTTCACACGATTTCCATATGAATTTGGTTGTGTTCTGCATTACCAGACCTCAAGTTACAAGCTTTAGCAATATCTGTAGGTTATCTGCTGTTACTTTGCTGTGACCTCAGATTCAACCATTCTAAGGGAGTTTATAATTTGCCAAGACTGAAATTGTGTACTAACCTATGGGTTAATTGATGATTGATGTATAGTCTTAAGGAGCATCCACCTTCATGCCTATCACACTTATTTATATCTTGGATATCAATCTGCATAGGCTAGAATAATTGTGTATGGGTATTTAGTACTCTGCGTGTTCTCTTAGACAACATTAGCAGTCTAAAAAAATTGTTTTAGAATCTTGATGTCAGAAATTATGTAATGTGTGCTCTGGTAACCTGCTCTTTCACTTCTCTTACACTTTTTCAGTTGTAAATGATAGGGAATCTTACCATTTAGTTTTTCTCATTAGGCCATGGGTACTTGGACAAGTGGGCAGCCCACCAGCTGCTACTACAGTCAATTTTGCATCTATCATTGAAGAGGAGAAGCAGCAAGAAGCTGCACTCATCCGCAGTCGAGAAAAGCCTCTAGCATTGATACAGGTAACTGAGGGTGTTTTGAAACGTACAACTAGACATGATGCTGGACGGTAGGATGATACAGGCAGAACTACATGGACAAGCAGATGTATTTTGTGTGACTTAGCATTAGCTACACACTTAGCGTACGTATGAAACTGGTGTAGGTGTATGTGTATTAGATTCAGCTAGGTGTTTTCAACAGTGTGTATGGTTACTGGCCACTTTTTCACCCATGTATCCTGGTAGTCCACAATGTACAGTTAAATTCTACATTTTCTACTTTTTTCCTCCCTCGCTTCTCCCCGCTATGGGCAATTTGTGTGAATCACTTTTGACTGCTAATTCCTGACAGCAGGACTAGCATGTACACTTTTATTTAGTGGATTTCCAACCAAGCAGTGAGGCTGAGGGGTTCCTGACCATAACTGGTCAGCAGTGATCCTGTGGTAGGCTATGCTGTTTTTGTTGCTGGATAAAGTGGGGTTTAGAACCTATCTATAGGCCACAGTCTGTAACTGTATACCTTAAACTTAATTCTCTATCCACTACTTTATAGAGAGGAAACCGAAATTCAGAGGAAAATAAATCTAGGTATATTACAACTGAATGTGTGAGGAAGGCACACATCTATAAGATGTTTGTCTCTCATCTCTTTTTGTTCTATCTGTACGTTTTGTTGTAGATCGAGGAACGAGCAATTCAAGACTTGCTGGTTTACTACAGGGCTTTCAATAACCCGGATGAGCTCATCATGGTGGAAAGATCCCCTCAAGGTCCTATTGCCGCCCCTACCTGGAACAAACATTGAGATTAGCACACGTGTCTTTTAGATGTCTACTACATACCTTTGTAGTATATTCCAGTCACCGTTAATGTGTCCCTTGGCTGTGTACATTTGCTGTGTTACTACAGGGATTTATTTTCTTCCTTTCTTTATGCATTTTTCAATGCTTCATTAATTATTGAATCATAAGACGTGGACATGGAATTCTAGACTATACTTTTGGAGAGAGAAAACATATGCTCTGCATAGTCTTCTCCATATGTCACTGTTCACAATGCTATTGTGTATTTGGGTTAGTAGAATTTTTATTTTAGATTTTTTTTTTTGCTTATGACTTACAGCAATTTAAGCCTGTCCAAGTCCAATGGAGTTACAAGACAGAGTGAATGTTAACTGAAGCCTTTATAGAGTCTTTTTGTGTGTGCGCGTGTGCAATGATCATTATGGGGCAGATTGTTCTGGAAGTGGCATGCAATAAATAAAGAACTCCTGCACTAATACTTTCCTTTACATAATATATTCATTTAAATGAAATTCAGTACACATAATTTAAATGAGTTGATTTCACCTGAAAATTGTGCATATTAAATTGGTCTGCAGTTTTGTAGTAGTGGAGTTCGTACCGTTTGCCATTTAGGCGTTTGAACGGCTCCACCATGATCAGGATAAAGTGGTTATTCAAAGTGAATGAAGGTTTGGGCATAATTAGAAAATACCTAAGACTCCTCATGACATTTTACTGAATTTTTATGTTGTGTACCTTTCACAAATTTGGTAGCACAGTTTTCTAGAATGCCTTTGTATACTGTAACTTTACAGCTTCCCTTTACTAGAACGAAGAGCCCCAAAAGTGTTCACACGTGACATTGCCCTGGTACACAGGGTGACGCATAGAAAAACATAATTTGATAAGTTTGATGTGCAATAATTCAAATAGCCTAAACAGAGCCCTGACCTCAACCCCACTGAACACATTTAGAGTGAACTGTATAGTAGACTGTGCCTCAGGCCTTCAGGCCAAGATCACTGCCCGGTCTGACTAATTTCCAAAAAACTTAAAGGAAAGCCTTCCCAGGAGAATGCAGGTTATTGACAGTACAGTGGAGACTAGCTGGAATGGGATGTTCAGAAGGCGCATACATCTATGATGGTCAGGTGTCCACAAACTTTTAGCCATAAAGTCTAAGCTTTGAGTCTGTTGTTGGTAAAGAAAAAAACCCATCAAAATTTTTATTTATTAGAAAATTTTATCAACAGAGTTATTGTAAGGTTTGGGATCTTATCAGTTTTATATCATTAATGAGTTTTTCCACACCTATTAATAACAAATAGTTGTGTTAATGAAAAGTGATGATGTCTCCAATATGAACCAGATGAGACTATCAATTTATTCTCCACAGCATCACCCTTGTTCATATAACATATTCATTGATGCACTCCTTTTGATTTCATATTGATGAATTTGATGCTTATATTCAATCAGGCGTATGATTCCTCTCTAAGAGAGCGCTCCCCTTGCATTCTGGTGGTTCATTATGCCATTAAATTGGTGTGATTTTGAAAGCAGACTGGATGACATCTTCATAAAAAAGTGCATTGTGATTAAGGAGGGTAATAGGCCATAATTACTGACATGGTGCCATTTAGTCATCCGACATGTGCCCTGTGAAATGAATACCAATTATTCATTTGACTCAGTTAGTTAGAGAGCAGATGTTGTATGGGGCTGGCAAAAAAACACTGGAAGGTCGCTAAGACATCTTAACATGCATGCACACCAAAGCATATTTCTTCATTAGGAGAATTATTCCTTATGAATGAAACTGATTTTAGTTCCATGGGAACCTGACTGAAGGGAGTCATAGCATGTTTGTAAGGAGTAGGATATTTATGGCACTGAAGAAAAATCACCATTCTCCCATGTTTTAATTTGCAACATTCGTTACATTGCATTGCTTCAGGCTCCAAATGCAGTATGTGCTGCCGATATTTAGTGGTTGTGGTCTAGTCGTATACATACACATTCCAGAAATGTGAAATATTTACATACAAAATGACACTATAATTCTAATGTAATTAACTTGCATATATTGTACTTAGCAACGTTTAGTCTAACGCTTTTTCAAGTAAAATTTGAGGAAGTACCAAGAAATAACAAGAACATATCGGTGTTTGAGATTACACAATATCCAGTACATGATCCAAATCTTCACTGAAAGTTATTGTAAATATTGCAATTTATTAGATGTATTTCGTAAGTCTACTTCAGAAATTTTTTTTTGCAGTATGTTTGTATTAAAAGTGGGATTTTTTTTCTGCTCATTACTAAAGAAGAAAAACAATTTCTGTAGAATACACAACAGTTCGAATTGTTGCATCATTATTGCCTAAATATGCTGAAGTAAATTTGGTTGCCTAATCAGTTATGACAATTTTGTTCATAGTTTGACATCTAGTCTCTGAATTATGTTTGGCAAAAACAATGGCTATCAATCTATTATATCTAGCAGACAGTAGTAATAGCATGGAGCTTAATTTGACAGTGTCTTCTTTCACTGATCAGAAGAGATAGACAGATGTTTGAAAACGTTCTTTACTGACTGTGGTAAAAAGCTTTCCCACCTGTCACACGGAGAAGCCATCTGGAAACCCTCCAGCTATCCAACATATCTCAATGTGTTTATAGCAAGACTGTGAGCAGAAAAGACAGAATATTCACTCAATGAATTCCTTTTTCACGTCCAGCCTGTTCTGAAGGCAACACCAGAGACTGCGCTTACATGCATTAAAGATCCTTCAACCATTTCACAGCTGATGTGGTCCAGTGCTAGATGTTCTATTGTGTGAATTTCATATGCTTGGAATAATGGCTGAAGAAACTGAGCCCAGATTCATGGTTATATTTGTAGCAAAAATGACACTTGATCATCAATCCTAGAACCAGTCCTTAAGGGTTCCAAGTAGACGAATTTGGGATTATTTTATCCTTTAATATACCGTACAGTGAGAATTTAGATAAAACTAGACATTTTAATGAACAGATATGACATAATGTTTAAGAAACAAAATGTGTAACTGCACTACCTTTTTCATGCTTTCGTAGTTTAGTTGTTCTCACATTGTGATCTATAAAGCTTTTTAAAAAATGATTTCATTATTCAGTGGTAGAACCAACCCATTATAATAAAACCTATCACGAGTATTCATAGGTTCTTATCATTATTAGCTGGCCCCTTAAAATAATAAAATTAATTATTTAATTAATAATTAAAATAATTAAATGAATACAAATACTGGGACCACATGAAATTTTTGTATATTTTGTACATTTCTCCAGACTATTCATTTCACTTCTCTATGCTGGTCACCTTGGACAGAAAGTGGCAGAATGACCATGCAAACGAACACAACTGATTTTTGAGGAAGTTAGACATACTAGATAAAGTTTATCAGTGTATTTTCAAGAAAGCTAAGATGTTTCATGGTCAGGACTACATTTATATTGTATGTTACAGCACAGAGTGAAATAAGTAAAAGTGAGGGGCATTAAGCCCAGATTTCTTTTTCTGCAGTCCTGAAAAGTCCCTTTTCCTGATCAGTCTCTCTGCCTGTATAGCTAAGAACTCAACCAGGCCAGCCTTCCTAATCTTATTTGGGTGTCATGGAGCCATTAAGCATGGATTATGAGCGTGCTCTTCATTAGACCCCAGCTTTAAATGATTAAGACTACAGGTTGGAGAGGATCCTCATCATGCTCGCTATACTGGGTGATGTCAGTGATCTCCTTTAACTGTGGCGTAGTAAACTCTTGCACTGCATGCCAATGGGCACGTACTGGCACACTGCCAGTAAGCACTCTTTATGAGGAGCATTGCTCAGGACAGGGATTTAAAGACTGTTGCTAAGAAAGAGTAGAGTATTAGTAGATAAAAGAGTTTACTAATATCTTGTTAATTGCCAAAGCTAATATAGAGGACATGTATTTGGTTAAAGGTAATAACCTGACAGATTTTGTTTCTCGTTACTGGTATATTAACTATTCAGAACATTTGAAGGTCTTTCTAATGGATTAAAAAGATGGGAGTTTGTTACTGAGGACAGAAAGCAGATCTGTTCTGCACATCATCAGCACAAGTTCTTTAGCAGTAGTATGCTCTGCTTGAAGCCAGGTGTGCGGAAAAAAAACAAACTATCATAATCAAATTGATTAAATCTCCCAGATGAGTACAAGATCTCAAGTTCCTCAATCTATCGATTGTCCTGAGATAAAAACACATGTAATATCATGATTCATCTCTCTGTACAAATCAATAAGCATCAAGTATGGATTTTCTCTGCGGTTCACCATTTGTAACATTACAGCTTAAAGAAAGGATGGAAACACTATCAGCAGCTCTTAACAAAATGAGCTGCATTTCACCTTCTGAATGAGACTTCTTGAAACAAACAAGAACAAACAAACAAAAACCTTTCATACAAGCCTGGAGATGCATCTCAAAAGCAGAATGCTGTAGTTTGATGTCATAAGGTTGCTTGGATTGATCCAGTTTTTTTTAAGCAAGGAATATGTAACCAAATATTAAGTTTTTTTTTTTTTTTTACTTTAAGACTGTTTGTTACAATACCTATGGAATATGCATCTAAAACATTGTGTCTGGCATCAGGTTGGCATATTTTAATTATAGTTATCCTGGAAATATCATTAAATAAAAGCTGAAATTCTGATTGACTCTATCACATCAACAGCACAACTACAAAATAAATACATGCATCCTTACTCTGTGATTACACTATAACACTGGACAATTTAACAGAGTTAATTAAATGACATTATTTTTGTTTCCTCATTCATGCTATGTGTTGTCTGATCAACATTTGGTACAACAAATCCAACGATGAACAATTATGCCTGCCAAATGAACTTTTAGGTTAAATAGGACACCATTTTATTTTTTGTGGCCATGAATCCCCTGTCTTGCCAGTTCATTGGTGTCCCTAGTTTATCATTCAGTGTCATTCTCATTTGAGAAATTCAAATAAGAGAAGCAGTTTGAAAACTTCTCTGACTTAACACTATCTCATTAGTTTTGAATCAGGTTTAGTACTGTACGTGTACTAGAGTATGAACACCTGCAACCTTTCCTGGATTCTATCCCTACAGGACCGGATATTAGTGTAGGTGTACAAGCCCTCCTGTCTAGGCTAAGACTGTGTTAGAGTAAATGGGATAAACTGGAATTAAAGCGATGCAGGCCATGTGTCTTAATGAAATCTGACAGCTGCTGCACCCTGACACTGCAGTGTAGCTCTGACTCCTCCGTTGGGCCTAGAGAGCATCTGCGTAGCAGCTTATCTCCCGCCGTCACTTTCTGACGTACGTTTCTAAGAGTGTTCTTGTCATGAGATGCTCTTTAATGCAATGTGACGTGTGTATTTTTAGAGAGAAAAAATATTACACTCTTTGAATAAACACGCTTGAACCCTGCTCTCCAAGAATTAATGACAGGTTGCCTCATATACGGCTTCATTGATGTAGCAGAACAAGCATGTACAACTTGAAAACAGTAATGATAGCTTTGTATCATCGCTGACTAGAGAAGCTTAAATGTTTCTTTTGGTTCAGAGCACAACAGAGACATTGGGACAAAACAAAATTAAAAAATCTAAAATTCCAGTTTCATTGACTAATATGGGTTTGCTAGGACACTGGTAAAATAAATATTTTCTCCTTTTTTATGCGATGCAGGTTTAATAAAACTTTATACTGGGTTAAGACCTGTAAGCATCCTTGATTTTTTACCCAAGCCTACTCCTTAAGACATGATTTCAAGGGCTCAAGTTTAGCTCAGGGTTTCAATCCTATGCTACACTCCTGCTATTCCAATACTAAGATTTGGACACATCTGGTCATACTGTCTTAGAATAATAATAAAGGCATGAACAATTTAATAATAGTTCATTTTGCATTGACCTATATGTGTTACTATTTTACCTTTTAATAGTATTATTGGAGAAGCTTTGCGTGCTATTGTCATCTTCTCAACTAAGTGAGATGAGCATTTTTTTAAACCAAATGGTCAAAAAAGGTTAAAAGTAATTTGAAAAAGGATATTTAAATGGGCATCAATTCAAAATCCAATCTAACCAAAGTGTCCAAAGTTTAAACCTAATTATATTTTGTATTATACTTTGTTGAGCTTAGCTGAGTGCACACTTTCCAGTCCTCCTTTAGAGGGCAGTATACAAACACCAAAATAAGGGAACTAGCAAACTAGAATTATTTAGAGAAATATAATTTTATATATACTAAGTGTGTTCACACTGCTCTAATCTGTAAATGTTATATGCTTAGGTACCTATGAATGCTTTCGAAATGCAGACTAAATTTCTTGCAAGACTGCAAAACATCTGGCTATTTTTCTGAAGCTTTTCAGGACGTAGGTCTGTATTATATTGATGTGTCTCTTCCCAGCTGACTATTAACCATGATGCACTGGTGTGATTGACAGTGCTCATTAGCAGCAGGACGCAGGTGGTGAATAGAGCTGTCACTCAGAATGCCCAGCACTGGTGTGAGTAAGGAGATTGTAGAGCTCATTTGGCACTAGAGATGCTGAACCTTAAGGACACACTGGGACAGCAGAGAAGCCTATTAGATGTATGTAGCACTTTATAATAGTAATAATGATGAGGATGGATATTATGAGGAAGGGGTCGGGAATGCAAAGTACAGATGAGGTATTGTAAAGTTTGTTTGAATCTTGATTTCTCAAACGGAAAAAAAAGGAAGAAAACGCGTGCATCTACTCGCCTGATGAGCTGCTGGGCCTGAAGCTTGTGCCAATAGAATGTTGATGTAAAGTGATAGGCGTGACCTGCAGCCATGGCGCAACTGTACAGCGCGTCCTTCTGTACAAACACTCAGCCGACTGCCAGCAGCGCCACTCAACTCACGCTCTAGAAAGCACCAGATTACAAACCGTTAAAGCAACGGATACAGAACACAAGAGGACTGAAAATAACAGGAAATTGCCTGAAGAGACTGAGTCGATTCTTTATTTTTGGAGAGCTAAAAGATACGGGAAATTAGGGATGCAAATATATCAGGGTAGATCCGTGTAAAGAATCAGGGGATAATCAGGGTTGTGATTTTTCCGATGACGGCAGGTTCTCTTTTCCACTGAAACACTATTAAAACAAGCTCTAGAGTTAGAGTTGCTGAGCACTGTTGCCTCTCTCTCTCTCTCTCTCTCTCTCTCTCTCTCTCTCTCTCTCTCTCTCTCTCTCTCTCTCTGTCGCGCGCGCTCTTGCTTTGCCGTGATGGCTGAGGAGGACGGTGCCATGGCGAGTCCGGCGAAGTGCAGCTCTCCAAACAGCAGCAGCAGCTTCAGCGTGCTCTGCTGGGAGCAGGTGCAACGGCTGGACAACATACTGACCGAGACTATCCCGATCCACGGCAGGGGAAACTTCCCCACGCTGGAGATGCAGCCGAGGCAGATTGTGAAGGCGGTGCGGAGTCGACTGGAGCAAAGCGAGATAAGAGTGCGCGACGTGCGCCTTAACGGCTCAGCGGCCAGCCACGTGCTGCACGAGGACAGCGGGCTCGGGTACAAGGACCTGGACCTGATCTTCTGCGCCGAGCTTAAGGGCGAGAGCGAGTTCCAGACTGTCAAGGACATAGTGCTAGACTGTCTATTGGACTTCCTTCCCGAAGGAGTCAACAAAGAGAAAATTACACCCTTGACCTTAAAGGTAAGTATCCGTACAAATACTAAACTTAATAATAATAATGATAATAATAATGATAATTATTATTATCATTATTATTATTATTATTATTATTTTATTATTATAAGGAGGAGAAATATAAGATAATTGAGATTTGCCACTATTTGGATATTATTAACCATCAATTATAATAAATCAATATTATTTACTGAAACAAATTATTTACAGCAAGTGTGTGTGCGGTGTTAACTTTAGGTGAGCAACCACATTTTTTTTAAGAAGACAACTTTACTAATAGGTAAACCTCTGGTTTGGGATTGCTAAGAGGATTGTACTAAATCAGTGTAAAGCTGATCCTGCATTCTCAGCTCCTTTGGTCTTCCACACAGAGAGCTGAGCTGTGTTCTTCCTTAAAATGTAGTACAAAATGCATCCAGGTGTGATATTTGTCTATAAGTTCAAAGCTTCAACAGTTGATATATAAAGAAAATACTTTATGAAGCAAAAAATATTTTAAAAACATCAAAGATTAGACCTTTTAATTAATTTAAAATACATATCTATCATTCAATATCTTTTTTTTTTATCTCACAGGAAGCTTATGTTCAGAAGATGGTGAAAGTATGCAATGACTCAGATCGCTGGAGCCTCATCTCACTCTCTAACAACAGAGGAAAGAACGTGGAGCTCAAGTTTGTCGACTCATTGCGAAGGCAGTTTGAGTTCAGTGTGGACTCATTTCAGATCAAGCTAGACTCCCTGCTTCTGTTTTATGAATGCTCTGAGAACCCAATGGCCAAAACATTTCACCCAAGCATCATTGGTGAGAGTGTGTATGGAGATTTCAGTATGGCTCTGGAACACCTGCGCAACAAGCTGATCTGCACAAGGAACCCAGAAGAGATCCGTGGTGGTGGTCTTCTAAAGTACTGCCATCTACTGGTGAGGGGCTTCCGAGCGGACTCTGAGAGTGAGATGAAGTCTCTGCAACGTTACATGTGCTCACGCTTCTTCATTGACTTCCCTGACATCAACGAGCAACAGCGCAAACTGGAATCCTACCTCCAGAACCATTTCGTGGGCTTGGAGGATCGCAAATACGACTATCTGATGACGCTGCACGGGGTGGTAAATGAAAGCACTGTGTGCCTGATGGGACATGAGAGGCGGCAGACATTAGGGCTTATTGCCATGCTGGCTGTTCGTGTGTTGGCTGAGCAGAATGTTATACCCAATGTGGCAAACGTCACCTGCTACTACCAACCTGCCCCATATGTAGCCGATGCCAACTTCAGCAATTACTATATTGCACAGGTGCAGCCAGTGTTTGCATGCCAGCAGCACACATACTCAACCTGGTTACCCTGCAACTGATTGCATGGTGCATTGTAGAATAAGAGGGGAAAAAAGGTTGTATTTTTGTAATTTGTCCAGAGCATTTCAGAGAAGCCAGAGCAAAATGATTGCGCTTTTCTGCTCTGAATTAAAAGCCCCATGATTTCCAGAGTGAATATTAAAGGAAAATTTGCATTACAAGAGGAAATGTGTCAGCTGACAGTATTCTTGTTCTGATTGTTATTTTGACCAGCTTTGCTAACAGATGTCAGGGGCATTCTGCGTGGCCCTACCATGCCCAATTCCGGAAGGATCTTTTAGATTGCTTCAGAAGAAGCTCTAAAGTCATAGAGAATGCAACCAATGGACAGTTGTTAAACACCTGGAATCAGTCTGGCTGACGTGCATCAAAGACTGGCTTCATTAGTGCTGATTTATGGAAAGCTTCCTTGCTGACCATGCAGCATCCAGCAGCCTTTCTTCATGTGGTCTGCAGAGGTAGAGAGGACCAAAAATAGAGCTGGAGTCTTCTATAAGCTCTTACTTTTGATCTGACACAAAAAGGTGAGGGCACAACTTATTTAAAATGACAAAAATAAGTTAGAAATAGAAATAGGTCATATTCTTGATAAATGTTTACAAAACCAAAGATTTTATGATTGTCTCTTTTTATTGCCCAAATTTGAAGGTAGTTCTGTCTATATTTGTATATGTGAAATAAGCATTCTAAGTGCCTAATGCAGAATGTTAAGGGAATTATGCTGAACATTCTGTTCTTGTGAATTAACTAACCATGTCCATGATCATCGTAAACAACAAAAGGACTCAAAGATTGTGAATGTATGGCCAATTAGCGTGTAATTTCTGGAAGTTGATATAGGTTCAGCATGATGAACCTATATTGAAAAATGATATTTTTTTCTTCAGTTCATAGATGTGAGAATAAGACCGAACATATCAATATTTGTGGTGCTCTATTTTTGAAACACTGCGTCAAAACTTAAGAAAATTAGGTAGCCAAATCATCTATCTCTTAATTTATTGTTACTTGTAATATGAACAGGAGTCAAACTGAAATGACCTCCTTAATACATTTGTTACTGTATGTATCATAATTAACAAGGATAGATTTTTCATTGCTTAAGCTTTGTACATTTGGCGAAATTCAGTCTTGCAGCATGACCTGTACATCTGTCGCTCTTGGCTCAGAAAAGACTTTTTGGGCAAAATCCCTGTGTAAGGTGAGAAAAGAAAGTCAAAGGCATGGTGCACTAGAAAACAAAGAGCCATGTTATTTAAGTGAGGGGAGTGCGCTTTCCCACTGCCATGAGGGAACATATTTGTTGAGGCACTTCTGAAGGTGGGACACTATTTGATGTAACACCCTAGCAGGGAATTCCTCAGTCGCCGCTGAAGCGCTGAGACTAAAACCGACTGTGTTCATGCTTCCTCACTCGGGTTCATTCTGTGTGTTTCCTAGCCCAGCATTCAGCTTCTGCGAGCAGAGCATAACCTGTTCTTGATTAATAGTGACAAGAGGAAGCATGTCTGGGTGGCTGAGACATGTAAATTCGAGATGGAGAAGGCAGGGAATGAGAGAATGTTTGAAAGCGCACATAGGAGAGCTGAGGAGGCGCAGGAGAGGGAGTGAGAGCTGGGGAGATGGGTGCAGCTGGTGAAGGGGTTCATCTTCTTTTCCATATAACTTTTAATCAGAAGCGCCTGTTATGGCTCTAAATGATGTCGCTTTGAGACACAGAGACTTAAAGAGACTTAACAAGAAAAATGTTGACCCAATATACTCAAATATAGTTTATTTAAGTGTAACACAAACATACTTTCTTTATCATGAGCATTTAAAAAAGAGTGATAACCAATAATGTGTATCCATTAAATACTGGTTTAAAAACAAGGACCAGGAAACATTTGATGGTATTTAGGTAGGGTGATATAAACAGATTCAGCAACTGATTTAAGATTTGTCCCTGTCTTCTCCATTCTACCAGGTTTGGATTGATTGAGGTTGGTTGTGTATGGTAGCACAGTGCAGTGATGCTGAGAGGAACTTGGGCAGACTATGGTGTGTGTCTACTGCTATATCAAGCAGAATCGTAAATGTTCTTTTGTTTTTTTTCTATCCTGCTATTTTAGATGCTCATTTGTCATTTTGTGATTCACATGCAACCTTGTTTTTAGGGAATATTTTAATCATATTTGTCTTTGGAGTCCTGTGGATGACACAGGAGAATTTTACATATGCCCCATGAATACACTGAATACATTGAGTTTAGTTTTGCTTAGCTGACAACCAAAAAAGTTCATAAAAATACAAAATAAGTAGCAGACAATCCCTTGTTGCACAGTGATCGAAACTGCTTTAACAATTTTAAAAATGAGATTCATTGAAAATGAGATTTTCAGTCTTTGTATCATTCTTGTTTTGAATAAATGCATTATATGCCATAATTGTCAATCTGCTTTGAAATGTGTGATCAAGCTGCTAAATGTTTTTTTTTAATCGCTCTTTTGAACATATTATTGTTGTGTCCAATGGGTCGAACATTTAAATGTTTCTTTTTTCCTCAATAAAAAGTGAAAAACACAAGTAATCTTATTCTTGCCTTTTCATTGCTTGAACTACACTGTCCTTGCACGGTCACAAAGAAAAATGCTTTTAGCCAAGAAAGATTTATTTGCCTTATACTGAAAAATCTTAAATTTAATATGCTCTTCCTATTACTGGAACTGAGACAGTCTAAACCATCTGCACATAAGGAATCTAATTAGCATAGCTTTTCATATAGCTTAATTAAGAGAAATGAGAAAATTGGGGGGGGGGGGGGTTCACACAAACACACACACTTTACAGGCTATAATTGTACATTTAGTACTACCCTTTTTTTTACTGTAGGAAGTCTGTGAAAAGAATATTATGACTGCTCTAAAATGTAATTATTGTCTGTTTGTTTTGGGCATAATTCTTACCAGACAAAGGAAAAAAATGGTCTGGGATTGAGGGAGAGAGAGAGAGAGAGAGAGAGAGAGAGAGAGAGAGAGAGAGAGAGAGAGAGAGAGAGAGAGAGAGAGAGAGAGTTTACATGCATAATAGGTCATTGGGAGGGTTTTTGCAGCTTTTGGGCTGTGAATATCTTTTTATATTTTTTCATCAAATTCTACCAGAAATGACTCAAACGTAATCCTAAGAGCTGCAGTCAGTGGGCTAACAGGACCAGTCTGACATTGCAGTCACGTGGAAAATAAAAAAATTGTTACAAACAACATGAACAAATGATTTAAACCTCTATGGAACACATGACTTTTGACCTAGGAAAATTACATTTGGACATGAACGTGGACATTAGTGACATCTTTGGGACATATAATGGGACACTGTTAAAGGCCCATTTCATACATTAAAAATTTCAGATATGTTCACATTTTATATCACATTCGATATTTCAGTATGGATTCAATGTTTTTTTACCTCTTAAACGAATAAAATATACTATTAACACTCAATTGTTTAATAGTTTAATAAAACATAAATTCAAATTCTAAATTCTGAAAGAACAGTGGTCATTTAATTCATTGCAAGATTTATGCCACTCTATACTTAAACTCTAAAACCACAAACATTGAGTTTTTAAGTCTAAAATCCGACTAAAAAACATTAACTGTAAAACTTGACAAAAATGGCAAAAAAAACAACCAGAAACTAAACCATACTGTTCAACCACCTTTTGATTTTATTACAAATTATTAAGAGTCTGGCATCATCAGCATGGCCCACTTAAGGTCACCCCAGATTCTGATCTTGGCTTTGGGTAAGTCATTCAGAAAACCTTATCTTTTTTTCTTTAAACAATTCTTTTGTTGATTTGAATTTACAGTATGCTGTGGGTCATCAATGAAAGATGAAATTCCTTTTTACTGTGGGATTACATCAGCCACCTCAAGATTTTGCACTAAAATCGCCCAGCCATATGAAGACTATGAGAGATTGTTGTCACATGCAGAGAGTAAACAATACTTTTCACATATTTTTTCATCTCCCATTCAGTGCTGCCATAAGTCTCCTGGCAGCCACTCTGGTAAGATTCTGTCTTGTCCCTTTACACATTTTGGAGGTTGTCCTGTTCTTGTTGATGTCACTATGTTGCTCTATTTTCTCTGTTTGTTGATGTTGGCCTTTACGGTGTTCCATGATACATTTAATATATTGGAAATTCTTTTATACCCCTCTACTAATCACGATCTTTCAACATGTGATATACCATGCATGCTTTATAAGCTCTCTGCAGACCATTGATTCAGCAGCTGAATGAAACCAATAAGATATGAAGAAACTCAAATCCAACCAGTTTATTGTAATTAGTTTATCCCCCTAAAATGTTTGATTGTTTTGACAACTTGTAATTTCACATTGAGGATAGAGAAAGTTCTGCCATGTTTTTTAACAGGAGCATGTAGTTTATACATGTTAAATTAATTTTTCATGTTCATCATTTTTGCCTGCAAAGATTTATTCATCATATAAGTCATTTTATTTATCTTAACCTTCTTAAAGATGCAGAATTTTTTTTCCATGACTTTCCATGTTACGTTGCAAAAACTATCTGTTATTTTACATGGTAATAAATAATATTTGTACTTGGGGTAAAAAAAAGTTTGAAACGTATAAAAAAAGAGTTCACGTAACTACAAAATCAAAAGCAAATGGTACTATGAAAAAGAATGCCTGCTTTTTTTAGAGCAGCAGTGCCAGCATTTTATGAGAACAGCAAGTTCAAATAGAGTCATTAACGAAATATAATTGCTGGAAAGTGTTAGCTAAGGTATAATATACACTATTATACAGGTCATTATACCGTTTGCAAACAAAATTATATAGCATAATATTCAGTAAACAGCAGATAAAATTTGATTCTAAGGCTCTGGTGAACAAATGAAACATTTATGAGATTGTACTTGGAGCATAGCCAACAAATGGTATGCTTAGTCAAGGGCTATAAAACAACATCCTCAAAATAGTATGCTCGTTTATAGATTGTGGCTTTAGACTGTTTAACTGAAAGTGAGATTCATGTACAGTTTAAAATCCTGCGCAGTGAGCATGACAGGCCTTAGAATTCTCTAGTTTTCAGTGTATACACAAAAGCACACTTACAAGAGACAGTCTAAACTGGGTAGGGCCACTGATCATGGACTTTGTTTGAATTTTACAGTGGTGACATGAGAAGGAAGCATAAAGAATAGGGTATCTGTGCAGCAGTGACCCTGAGGCATCTCTTTGACATGCCTTGAATAAGTATTCACCCCCTGCCTTACTTATGTTAGCTGCATCATGAAGATCAAAAGAGCTAACAAAACAAGTCCAGTACAACGTCCTGGAAGAGTATCAATCGCTATTTGGTTGCATCTCAGATGACTATGACCAGCATGACACAATGAGCAGGTAAGGAAGGCATTAGTTAGAAAAAAAAGAAGATGTTGAGCATAACAATGCTACCACACCATGCTTCACTGTAGGGTAGTTGATGTGCAGTGTTGGGATTCTCCCAAACTTTATGGCAATGCCAAAAGCTTCCATTTTGGTCTCATCAGACCAGAGAGGGTGTTCACAGCTACAGTAGTGAATAAAAATGTAACCACAA
This sequence comes from Tachysurus fulvidraco, assembly GCF_022655615.1. Lineage (NCBI taxonomy): Eukaryota > Metazoa > Chordata > Actinopteri > Siluriformes > Bagridae > Tachysurus > Tachysurus fulvidraco. Next base: position 13,236,797 of record NC_062520.1, on the reverse strand, counting down.
CGTTTACACTTTTGTTCATTAAAATATTTGCAAACTATATTGATTTTCTGCCACTACAAAATTCAGTGGGAGTATTGTAATTTACACGTAAAAACCCACATCAGCAGGGACTGAGCATAAGAGCACACGGCTGGTGAAACATGCAGTCATCTGTGGCAAGACTAATAATCAGTAGTGCAATGTCAGGAATTAGAGTTACTATCTGATAGTTGTTAGTCTGTAGGCCTTAATTTAAAGATATTGTTGCATGTGCTAGGAAAAACTCCTTTAGTGATACAAAAAACATGTTCAGCCCTGTTATTACCTGGGTTAATAATCAGTATAGGACATAATGCCCCTGCACATGTTTAACCTCAAGTCAAGTCTTTTGTCCTTTCTACCCGAGTGTAATATGTGAGCAATGCCCTGTGAAAACCAAAAACATACACATTCTGAACAGAATTTTTTTAAGAAAGCATTAGGAAAACTGATAACAAGCTGGAACAAGAACCTTTGTAAAGTGAGGGCAGCCTGCAACAAAAATTATGATCTACTGACAGTGCTCACGGCACCTAAACTATCAAATGATTCAAGGTTATTTTTGCTCAAGATATATTCCACTAACGATATGTACTATATACTTTGATCATGGCAAATCACCGTCCTGCAGAGATACACTGCATCCACATGACATTTTGCAGTTAACTACTTTTATCGAGCAAGCTTTGCTCTATTTGAATGTTGTAGACAAATAGGAGATGCATATGACTATAACATAAGTGTATCCTCTCACTCCGGTTAAGAAAAGTGTGGGAAAATGGATAGAGTGTGGTTAGAGAGCAAAGAAATGATAGTTAGCCAGTGTGTTAATAACAAAAATGAACAAACAACAACAACAACAAAAAACATCATGTCTAAAAAGGATACACAAAAAGTAACTTGAAATGTTACAAAAAAATTGATTTGACAGAATATGGGAAAGCTTTAAAGAACAGAAACTGACAAAAGACAGCATTTAGTTATTGTTTCTAATTTTCATGCCTCAAATACTGGTAAAAACATACTTCAACCGGACAGAAGCTATTGAAGAAAAATTATTTGACCTAGCTACCACTTGTTCTTCCACTTGTTCTTAAGATATCATTAACATATAATCCAATAAAAACCTCCAACCATTCACTTTACCCATTAATATACACAATCAGAACAAAGACACTTAAATGGGAAATTTATGGAATGATTTAGGGGCAGAAATAGGGGCAGTGGTGGCTCAAGCTGTTACAGCTCTGCATTGTTGATTGGAGCATCGTAGTTCAAGCCTCATCACCGTTGCATTTGCAACTAGCTAAAGTTGTCAAATTGTTGGTAGCTAGCTGCATTCGAAGTGTTTGGGTGTAGGATTGTATATTACTATAAGAGATGTATACAGTCATAGAATATTACCTATTTTTACTCATATTTTTACTAATAGCCTGTAAAGAAAAATTGCAAAGGTCATGTGCTGTTAAAGATTTGTCTGAATGAACACAGGTACTCGACAGCATCAGCAAAACAGAGATGTTTTACACTTGTTAAAAGTGGGAAGTGCTAACATTATAACAATACAATATAATATGACAAACTTACACAAAGCAGCTTTAAGCAACTTGATCATTCATAGACAATAATCAGAAAACGATACACTTAATCTTTAAGGGTCTTCTGGATTTTTTTTATCTCTATATAAGTATTCTACTTGGATTAAAAGATAAACACTTTTGAAAGTTTGTATGCTTTGAAAAAACTTTGATTGTGTTTTTGGATCTGATCTTCATAGAGAGTAGCTATCAAAATCTGCTGATACACTTGATGTTACATTAGACTATACCCCACTTGTCTTACACAGACAGAAGGGCCGGCTTACTAATAGAATACAATTAAAAGGACCCAGATGAGTAAAATTCATAGACATCTATGACAACAAAATTGCTTTACATATGTAAAAACAAAACAGCAGGGTAAGTGTTGCAAAAGCCGGGCTGCATCTGCCTCATAAACAGCCTATCACCTTATTTTATTTTTCACTTTGAAATTTACTGAGGACCACTGCTGTTTTAAACAATATAAACAGTTTTCCTTTCTCATAACAAGCAGTGTAATAGAGTGCCATGTGCTGCTCTAAGAAGCCATCTGTCAGCAGACACACTCAATAAGCAATAAATGTCCTCTTTAGTGATGTGACATTTCTATAAAGCCTAGCTGTATTGTGTCTCTGACATCAACAGTTGTCCCAGGCAACTAGTCATTTAACCTAGCCTAAATTCAATACATTTTAATCCACATTTGACTGACTTGTTTTAGGTGATACATGGAATAAATAAATTACTTGCTATTGCTTGAGTCCTGTGTGTGAAGCTGTAAATACTTCATCACCCACAAAACTATGCCTCATTATATTCATCAACAGCTGATATTTGAGCTTTTAAAAAATAAAAAGATTCAGAAGACTTCAGCCAGCTGCTCAGCTTATTTATGTAGTCCGCCACAGAGACAATGTTGGAAGGCTCTTTCTGGAGAATACCATTTTCTCTTTAATTGCTTAAGAGGTAATGATATTGGCTGAGAAGTATTCTGTATGTACCCACAAAACCAGCATGTGCCTTTTCTGCTATGCTTAATGTGTTTTCCAACCATGGACCACATTGAAAACAGCTAATTCAAGAGAGCACTAGTCTACTTTTAATCTATGTGAAGCATTTTTCCAGATTAAACTGAAAAAAGCAAGAGACTGGAGAGGGTGTGACATGGCCATATAGACTCCTGTCACAGCTGTAAAATTTGAGGAGCCACCTCTGTAAATTACAGTATGACTCACAGTATTTGAACACAAACTAGTAGCTTAAAAAGACAGAAGCAATGACCAGGACCCACATATTGTATATAACTACAAACCACAATAACAAATTCAGAAAAGCATCAAAGTCCAAATGTTTCTTTTTCTTTCTAAAAAAAAATAGGTATATGCTAATTATGGTAAAAATTAGACTTGTTATTCTTATATTTGTATATCTTAATCATGGGGAAAATGTGTTCTCATTCATACAATTGCCGTATGTGTCATACTACATAACATAATACTGCACAAAAGACAACTATTGTCTTAAAACGGAATGTCTGTCTGTGTGTGGACACACATATTGGGAATAGTTGCAGGTGGTGACCTGTCACCTACAGACAATTGCTCTCTCTCCTTATCCTTTTTGACTGACTTGTCTTAGGTTTTGTGTTTTGTTAGGGTTCTAGTCACTACTTTACATGAGGCAGTTCCTGCAACATAATCAGGTTGCACAGGTAGTCCAGCTCCTGCTGGACGGCACATCTATACGTGCTGTTGCAAGGCGGTTTGGTGTGTCCTTCCAATACAGTTCAACAGCACAGAATATATACTGGTAGATTGGTTGTTGCATGAGGAGAGATGGATTGAGCTGACTGACGCTATGAGTTGCTGTGATGAAATTCATGCAAATTGGATTAGGCTGTAATTTCAACTTTTACTTCATTTTCTTTTTAATGATTTTTAATCCATCTCTCAGTCAGTTGAATATTTTGGTTTCCACTGCCCATCAATTTGTTCTCAGTAAATAACAGTGTACATAAGTGAAGATTTTCCACTTGAACATTTTGTTTATCAAGATATTAAGTGTGCTTTACTTTTTTAGCAGTGTGTGTGTGTGTGTGTGTGTGTGTGTGTGTGTGTGTGTGTGTGTGTGTGTGTGTGTGTGTGTGTGTGTGTGTGCGCACGTGTGTGTGTTTATTACGGGTTGTGAGGGCAGGAAGGTGAAGATAATCTCCTTGTCTGAAGGATTAGGCTCATTGGAGTTAGCAGGTCTAGGTTAGCCTATATAATATCTACAAGACACCAGAAAAAAGAGAAGAATGATATTGAGGCAGAGAGAAAACAAGGGAGATTGGAAAGAAAGCACATAATGGTGAC